>NW_005054818.1:39754-51006 GCF_000277835.1 Geospiza fortis
AGGCGCCCCTATAGACTTCCTAGTCCCCACAGACCCCCCAACGCTGTCCTGGGCCCCCCAAAACATCCCACAGACCTCCGGATCGTTAAAGACGCCCCAAAGCCCAAGGGTCCCCCCAACCCCCTTCCTGGACCCCCAATACCTTTCACAGATTTTCCCCAACACTCCTGGAGTCGCCCCAAAAAATCCCATAGACCTCTTCTAGACGCCCTAAAGACACACAGTGCCCTCCCAACCCCTCCCGATTCCCAGCGCTCCTGATAAACTCCCCAAATCCCTTCCTCAGCCTCAGAGCCCCTCCAAACACCCCACAGACCCTCACGGACCCCCTAGAGACACCCAGCACTCCACCAACAGCCCCTCTGGAGCCCCCAGAAGCCCCCAAATGCTCTTGGGGACATTTCGGGGCAGAGGGGATTTGGGGGAATCCTAAAGGTGGGGGAGATAAGGGAGGGAGTTTTGGGGGTCTCCCCACCTCCCTGGTGCAATTTTGGGGTGTCATTGCTTTAATGGCCCCACCATGGGTTGGGGGTGCCCAGGTGGGCATTCCAGGAGGGTCTCGATGGCCCTGGGGGGAGAAGGAGAGCAAATGGGGAGTTAGGGGGACCTGAGGGAGGCACAGGGGCGGGGACCTGAGGGAGGCACAGGGGCGGGGACCTGAGGGAGGCACAGGGGCGGGGACCTGAGGGAGGCACAGGGGCGGGGACCTGAGGGAGGCACAGGGGCGGGGACCTGAGGGAGGCACAGGGGCAGAGCCCTGAAATTTGCGGGCAGGGATGTCCTACCGAAGGCGTCCTCTTACGGCCCGGCGGTGGCATCGCAGCATCCAGAGGAGGGGGTCCCCAAGAGGGCCTGGGGGGGCTGCATGTCATAGGGGGTGGCAGTCCCACAAGTGTTCCCCCAGCCCCACAAGGGACTTCCTGAGCTAGAAATGTCTCCCCAATCCGCAAGTGCCCCCTCAGCCCCTCAAGTGGCCCCCTGACCCACAATTGCCCTCCCCTTCCCCATGAGTGACCGCCCCTGGCCCACAAATGACCACCTTACCCACAGGGGCACCTCTAGGCCCACCAGTGACCCCCTGGCCCCAAAGGGCGCATCCAGGCCCACCAGCGACCCCTCTGACCCACAAATGCCCCCCAGCCCCACAAAGGGACCCTCAATAGCTCCCAGCCTTTGAGTAACTCCCTGGCCAACAAGTGATCCCCATGACCCACAAGTGACCCCATGATGCTCAGGCGACCCCTGTGACCCTCAAGTGGCCCCCATGACCCTCAAAGGCTCCGGTGCCTCACCCAGTGGCTCCTGCCATGGCACCCCCTGGAGGGCATCACGTGCACTGCTCCGGATTGGCTGTGGGGCCTCACGGGGGTCACGTGACCTCAAACCGGGCCCTCCCCGGCGCAGGGGCTCAGGAAGCGCCTCCTTTGCAGGCCGCAGGGCATCCTTCCAATATGGGGCACACCACAGAGCCCCGAGGCAGTCATCTGACCCCCAAAATGGCTCCTGCAGCAAAGGCTCATGGGAGTCTTGCTTCCCACCAGGTGGTGCCCCCTTCCCCTTGTGCAGAGGAGCACAGCAGCTGCTGCTGATTTGCCTCAGGGCATGGTGGGAGTCACGTGACTGTGAGTATAGTGCCCCCTGCAGGGTATCCAGAGAGCTGCTCCTCATTGGCCATAGGGTCTTGTGGGAGTCAGGCGGCCTCCTACATGGATCCTGCTTCAAGGGTTCCTGGGACACAGCGTGGGGTGAAGACGCCCCCTGGTGCTTGCAGAAGTGTCTCCCGATTGGCCATGGCGCCTCAGGTGGGTCACATGACCTCCCCGGTGGTACTCCCTGCAGGGAACCCCGGGGAGCAGCAGAGCCCAGCAGGGCCCTGCCCAGCGGGGGCGTGTCCAGCGCCGGCTCCTCCCCTTGGCACCGCCTCAAGCGCCATTGGACGAGGGGGAGGGGGGGGAGCCAAGCAGAGGCTTCACCCCTTCCGGCCCGCGGGGGCGGGGCCTGAGCAGGGCCTGGCTGGTGAGGGGAGGAGAAGGTTGGGAGGGGCGAGGACCCCCGAAATGCTGACCCTGCACTGACCCCACGGGACTGGTGGTCTCGGGTGAAGTTTGAGGGGCTGCGGGACGCACTTATGGGCACGATGGGGGGTCTGGGGCATCACCTGGGATCGGGTGGGGTAGCTGGGGGTCCCCGAGGCGTTCCTGGGGATCCCCGGGGCACGGGAGGGAATTGCCAGCGGCTTAGAGGTCTGGGGCGGCATTTGGGGGTCTGGGGAGCACTTGGAGTCCGGGACAACACTGAGGGAACGGGGGAACAGACTGGGGCCTCCAGGGGGCACTTGGGGATCCCGAGGGGCACTTGAGGCTAGACTGCTCTCCCACCTCCTTTGCACCAGGCGCTCCGTTCGCTGCTCCAGGCTGAGCTTCTGCGGGAGATATGCGGGAAGTGACGTGGGGCCCTCCCGACCCCCCAAATACCCCCCTCGGTCCCCTCCGGAGCCCTCAGGCCTCACCCGCTCCATCGCCCGCGCTCTCGTTTGGTTTCCCCCAGCGCTCCGAGCTCGGGCACTGATTGGTTCAGGGCAGGGACGGGCGGGCGCTGCGGCCAGCGGGAGGTGGGCTGGTTTTGAGGGTCTCAGAGAGGTTGTTTGGGATTCCCAGGGAAAGGTTTGGGGTGGAAGACGGCTGGTGTGGTTCTGGGCATCCTAGAAAGGATTTGGCGGCGCAGGAGGGTCGAGGGAGTCCCAATGTGGTTTGGGGGGCCCTCGGGGTGGTTAAAGTGGCAGAGAGCTGGGATCCTGCTGACAGAGACCCCCAATCTCCCCATGGACCCTGCAAATCTCCCCTAGGAACTCCAAACCCTCCCAAAGCCCAGCAGGACTCTCTCAGCTCACCTTAAATCCGTAAGCCCGTGCAAGGGAATAATACCAAAACTGGCTGGCAAATAAACTTTCTAACACAATTTGAAGCATTAGAAAGGCGTTCTTTATCTGCACAGAACACACTGAAGGATTTCTCCTTTAATCTGATGTGTGGGGTGAAACTTTGCCACAGGGTATGGTCCTGGAGGGACTATGAACAGGTCTCTGGTGGTCATATTCACGGAATGCTTCCATATTACATGTGACCTTTCCTTGAATGTTTTCCTTGGGCACGTCCAGTTACGTAGCCTGACAAAAGCCCCACTATATTCCTCATTACCTAATTGTCCACTGGCTCCAGCTGTGCTTGTGATCCTCTGTGCATACCTTCACATCCTTTCAGCTTTTTTGCCAGTTAGTCTTTAAGCTCCAATCCAGCACCTTCAGGGCAACTGAAAATTTCTCTTCTCCATGTCACTTATCAGGAGCCCCAAAACCCTTCCAGGGACCCCCATGGCCCCCCAGGGACCTTGTGGTTTGGGAGGTTCAGAGGGCTGAGGGGATCCCTGGGTAGTTTTGGGGGATCCCCAAGTAGTTTTGGGAGTCCCTGGATGGCTTTGGGGGTGGGGTCTCTGTCTCTGGACAGTTTTGAGCATCTCTGTGGAGTTCAGGGTTTCCCCATTTTTATGTCTTCATTTTAAGGCAAAAGCCCTTTAATTCCCCGTTTGTCATTGTCTCTCCTGGCTCCAGGTGTTTTCTTCAGCTTTTTCAGTCATTTGGGCCAGAATTTCCCATACCCTGGAATTCCCTGCTGGGACTTGGGTCATTAATTTTGGGTAAAAAACGTTGGGATTTGGTCTGTCCTTTCCCTGGTGTCACGGGGCAGAGGCTACCATGGGGCAACGATTCTGGGAGTTCAGGGAATTTGGGATGATTGCTGTGGGTCCCACACCTGTCACGACATCCCTGTCACTCACATCTATCAAAGGTCCTGTGGGTTCCACTGCCATCATTTCCCATCCGTGACAGGATCCAGCTGACAGCTCCCAAATTCTCTGGAACTGTGGGTCATGTCCCTCACCCCCATCCTGAAATTCTGCTGAATCTGCCCAAATCTGCATGGTTTGGCTGTGGCTTGAGTATTTTTTATTTGGGTATAAAAGGAGTGACTTTGGAACAAACACTGTGCGTCTGCAGGAGCCCAGGAATTCAAGAGCCAAGGGGCCAGTGAGTAGGGAAGAGTGGGGAGGCTTCATTCCCTGTTTATTCCTGGTTTTCCTTATTGTTTAGTGACAGGCAGAAATTGAGGATTTTTTCTGCCCAAATTTCAGATTTTTTTACCCTTTCCCTTCCCTAGTTTTAGGACTTTTTTCCCTCTTTTCCACAAAAGTTCCATCATTTTTCTTCTAAAATGTTGAGTTTCAAACACTTTTTTCCCCCATTAAAAAAAAAAAAAAAAAAAGCCTATTTCCCCCAAATCTCAGGGGTTTGCCCTTTTTGTGCACTTTTCTTCCAAATTTCAGGGTTTTTTTCCCTCATCATGCCCAAAATTTGGTGGCTTTTTTCTTCCCCTTTTTGAGGCCAAATTGAGCATTTGGGAGGGTTTGTGTGGGACAAGGTGAGTGAAGGTTTTTCCTGGATATTGAGCCCCATTTTGATCCAAGTTTGGAGGATGTTGGGCAAAAAAATGCCCATATACGGAAACTGAAGGGGGCGGGGGGGGAGTTGGGGAAAAATTCTTTCTTTCCATGAAGTTTTAGTGTGGATTTGGTGGAAATGGGTTATTGAGTGGGCATCAGAGGTTGGTGGGAGGGCTGTGTCAGCATTTTTCCCTAGTTTTAGGACTTTTTTCCCTCTTTTCCACAAAAGTTCCATCATTTTTCTTCTAAAATGTTGGGTTTCAAACACTTTTTTCCCCCATTAAAAAAAAAAAAAAAAAAGCCTATTTCCCCCAAATCTCAGGGGTTTGCCCTTTTTGTGCACTTTTCTTCCAAATTTCAGGGTTTTTTTCCCTCATCATGCCCAAAATTTGGTGGCTTTTTTCTTCCCCTTTTTGAGGCCAAATTGAGCATTTGGGAGGGTTTGTGTGGGACAAGGTGAGTGAAGGTTTTTCCTGGATATTGAGCCCCATTTTGATCCAAGTTTGGAGGATGTTGGGCAAAAAAATGCCCATATACGGAAACTGAAGGGGGCGGGGGGGGAGTTGGGGAAAAATTCTTTCTTTCCATGAAGTTTTAGTGTGGATTTGGTGGAAATGGGTTATTGAGTGGGCATCAGAGGTTGGTGGGAGGGCTGTGTCAGCATTTTGACCCCATTTTGACATGAATCCAGGTGATTTTAGTTAAAATTAATCTGATTTTGGAGTGAATCTGATATAGATGGAGAATCTGATGTGGCCTCAAGGTGGGGAGCACAATGGAGGGAGGGATATTTAATCTCTGTTTAATTCCATTTTGACCAAAAGTGGGCGATTGGGAGAAAAAATATTTTGACCCAAAGTGGGAGAATTTGGGAAGAAAAACAGTTTTGATCCAAACTTGGGGAATTTTGGACAAAATTTTTACAGTTTGGGGTGGATTTGGGGGCAGTGGGGGCCAAAATAAGCCCCAGGAGGTTTCCGTGGGGTGAAAAAAGGCATTTTGGGGTATTAAAGGACATTTTGGCGTGATTTGGGGATGACTTGAGGCTTCTGGAGCCTCCGGGCTCACATGGATTTTTCCCACAAAATAACAGGTTTTAGTGATTTTTGGTGTTTTTTACAGGGGTGGCACAACATGGGATCTGATGGCTCCTCCTTCCCTTCTGTGGTAAATAAAACCCCTGTTTTCCATGCAAAATCCCCAAATTTCTTGGATTTTTTACTTATTTCCAGACTTTTTAGCACAGAAGATGAAATCCTGAATCCCTGGGCTTGTTTTTGCCTGAAAATTCCCTTCTTCCCTAATTCTGCATTTTTCCAACAACCTCTCAGCAACAGATTTGTTATGTTTAACCAAAAATCCCATTTTGAAATATTTTTTTAATCCAAAAGCCTTTATAATCTTCTTTTATTCATTAATGCCTCATTAATTTTCATGGAAAAAAATTCCCTTTTCCCTCACTTTCTACAGAAAACAAAAAAGAGTGCACTTTGTCCTGGTTATTTTTGTTTACTTTTTGGTTTGTTTTTTGGGGTTTTTTTTTGGTGGTTTTTTTTTTAGCTAAAATTCTAGTGATTAGTTTTAGTGTTTTACCAGGACAAAACAACAAGATCTATATGCTGGAATTGTATTTTTTTCCCCAGGGAAAAAAGATCTATTTTTAAAAGGTTTTTTTAAATGAAAATTAAAAAGTCCTTTTATTTGCTCTTTTTTAATAAAAGCAGTTGGTTCTTAAGGAAAAATAACAAAACCCTTTTATTCCTTATTTTCCTGGCTTTTTTCTAATTTTCGTTAAAACCTTTTATCAACCCAATTTTTAGATAGTGTTTTAAATTAAAAGAACTTTTTTATTCCCTTAATATTTTCTCATTTCGTTTTTTTGTATTTAGTTTTATTTTAAAAATTTATTCATTAAGAAAAAAACCCTCTTGAATTCTGTTTTAAGTTTCAGCTATTTTTAAAGAAAAAAACTCACTCTGTTCTAATTCTTAAAATCCCAGTTGCTCATTTCCCTCTTGATTTTCCTTCAAAATCCCCCTTTTAAAAAAAAGCAACTCTTTTTCATGTATTATTTCAGAAGGGCCCCTTTAATCCTATTTTTTATTCATAGTCAAACCTCATTATTCCCTATTTTCCCCCCAAAACACTTAAATTCAATTTTTTTCAGAAAAAATCACCAGAATTATTTTTTTTAATCTACCATCCCCAATTGCCTATTTTTTAAATGAAAAAACCTCTTATGATGGGCTTTTATATATACACCAAGTTTTAATAATTTTTTATCTCATTTTCCTGGTTTTTTCCCCTGACAATCTCAAGAATTCTTTCTTTTTCTTTTGTTTATTTTCTTTTTACTAGGAGAAGATACCCATTCTTTTTAACCTGTTTTGAGGCAAAAAACGGCTATTTTGGTTTTTTGTAGCATTAAAAAAACCTCTGAAAATATTTTTGATCCTTTTAAAATATTTTTTGTTTAATTTTCCTTTTAGATATTTTTAGATATTTTATATATTTTTAATAAATACATTTTATCTTATACCAAATATGTACTATTTTAATTGGCTAATAATAATATTAAATAGTGTAACTTCATAGCATAATATTGATTAATAGGACAATAATTGCTTATCAATACTTATTTATATTTTTATATGTTGTGGATAAATTAATAATATACATTCACTACAATAGTTCCATATGAATGTATAATATAGTCTCCACTGTAATTATATAGAAAACTCAGTGTATTATCTACTCTGGTGTAATTATGTTGTTATTATCATTATTCTTGATTTGCATTTTTTAATAAAAAATTCTGTGAAAATTCAGTATAAAATTATTTTAAAGTTTATGTGGAGATACAAAAGATGTGAACTATAAAAACATGAAATATATTGTCTATTCATATAATAGTGCATTGATTGATATAGCACACTATATTGCTATTATATATAACTATAGTTATTAAGATATAATTATAAATTATAGAATATATATAAATTACTATAAATATAATTATATAATGCAATTAAAGAATAATTTACAATTTAATATGGCATAAAGTTGCATAATATTATATGAATTATATTATGTTATGATATATTATAATGGATTATCTAAAGGGTGGTGATGGACTGAGAGTTGGTGTTCTGAGGGATGGATGTATTGGAAATTTGGTGGGGGGAGGAGGAATGTTTTTGGAAGGTTTTCATTCTTTCTGTGTGTTTCTTTTTACATATAGTTGTAGGTTAATAAAGTTTTCTCTTCTTTATTCCTAAGTTGGAGCCTGCTTTGCTCTATTCCTGATCACATCTCACAGCAGACACCAGAGAGGATGTATTTTCAGGGGGGTACTGGCATTGCGCCAGCCTCAAACCGTGACACCTGGCCATCCTGTAAGTGCTGTGTGATAGCACTCAGTATGAACTGCTCCATTATCTCACCTGGTACTGAGGCCAGGCTAACTGGCCTGTAATTACGAGGATCATCCTTCCTACCTTTTTTGTAAATGGGTGTCACATTGGCCAGTTTCCAATCATCTGGAACCTCGTCAGTGAGCCACAACTCTTGATAAATGATGGAGAGCAGCTTTGTAAGCTCATCTGCCAGCTCCCTCATCACCCTAGGATGGATCCCACCTGGTCCCATTGATTTATAAATATCCACGTGTCCTAGCAGTTCTCTGACTGCCTCTTCTTGGATAAGAAGAGGACCATTCTGCTCCCTGGCACCACCTACCAACCCCTGAGGACACTTGTCTTGAGGACAAGCTGTCTAACCACTGAAGACTGAGGCGAAGAAGGCATTAAGCATTTCCGCCTTTTCCTCATCTTTAGTTACTAGGTTGCCTGATGCAATACAACAGCCTGCCTCATCCAATAAGGAACAGAGGTCGGTTGTACCCTTCCTTTTACCATTAATATATTTGTAAAAACTTTTTTTATTATTTTTAACAGAAGTTGCCAAGTTAAGTTCAAACTGAGCTTTGGCTTCCCTGATTTTTTTTCTACATGCCCTAGCAGCTCCCTTAATACTTCCTGGGAAATCAGTCCCTCCTTTAAAAGATGATACATCTTTTTTTTATTTCTAAGTTCCTTCAAAACTTTGTCGCTCATCCAGACTGGACGTTTGCCTCGTCGACTCATCTTTCGGCACACAGGGCCAGTCTGTTCCTGTGCCTTCAGTGTGCCTCCCACAGTGTCCCCAGTCCCTCCCAGTAGAGCACAGCATCCCCCACATCACCATTTATCCCCATGTGTCCCACTTTCCCCAAACGCATCCCCCAGCAGATCCCCCTTTACCCCAGGGTTGAGAGAGCTCAGGGTCTGTCCTCCCTTTCAGTCTCCCCCAGTATTCCCTGTATTGTCCACAGTCCCTCCCAAGGTATTCGAGTCCTCCCCAAACCTCTCCCACAGCCTTCCCAATCCCTCCAAATTTGTCTCTGTTCCCCCCACAGTGCCTCCCAATGCATCCCAGCTTCTTAGTGGGGGAATTTAGAGTCCTTCCCAGTGTCTCCCTCTGTCTTCACCCGTGTTCCCAGTGTTGCCCAGCAGGTCCCAGTCCCCCCATGGGGGACATGGGGGTGTGTGGGGACATGGCCACATGCTGGGGACATGTTAGTGATCCCCACAGGCACCCATTGGGGATATGAAGGCACATAGGGGATATGGGAGCCATGGGCCCCCTTCCTCCCTCCCTCCCTCACATGAGACCTCATCCCCATTTTTTGGTCATTTTAGGCCACTTTTCCTCACTTTCCACATTTTATCCATGGAAAACAGATCACTGAGACCATCCTGACCTCCTCCTGCTCCCAGTCCTCCACCTGCTGGGGGGCTGGGGGCTTCCAGTGCTGCCCCTTCACTTGTCCCTTCAGCCACACCTGCGGCCTCCATGACAGCACCCACACCTGCATCACACAGCTGGGGCACTGTGCCCTGTCCCCTGCCACTTGCTTCGTCACCTTTGATGGCGTCACCAGGGCCACCCTAGCCACCGGCATCTATGTGGAGGCCAGCGTGTGACCCCTGGGACCCTGTGTGGTTCCAGTTGCTGAGGGAGGTCAGGGATGTTGGGGACCAGCCGGCAGTAGTGGCACTTCACCTCTTCACCCCCCACGGCCTCATCACCATGCGGAAGAACAGGAAGGTCTGGGTAAGTTGTCACCATCCTGGCTGGTACCCAAAAATGTTGTCACCACTGCATGTTGTCACCCTAAATGTCCTTCTGACCTTCATTTTAATTTTAAAAAATCAATATTTTTTTCCCTAATTTCAGACCAGGTACGAGTCCACATGGGTTGTCCCATCCCACCAGCACCACAGGACATTCCTACCTTAATTTTGCCCCAGATTGTTCTATTCTGCTCCCAGTTTCCTGCCAGTGAAGCCTGTGTGCTTAAGAGAGATCCATAAATTGACGCACCCCATAATTTTGACCAAAATTGCTCTTTATTCTTCCAATTTCATGTCAGAGAAGCACCACCATGGGTTGTCACTCATCCTACCCCCACCATGCCTTGATGCATCCCATAATTTTTCCATAAACTCCTTCTTTTCCACCTGGATTCCTCCAACTACCCTTCACCCCTGTATCACCCCAAATCCCCTTTTTTCCCTTAATTCGGTGTTCTCCAGCTCAACGGGGTCCCCACCCCCTGCCCGCGGAGTTCCCGGGACCGTTGACCATCATGGACTCACACACGACCCTCGGATCAGCCAAACCCTAGGATTTCTGGTGGAACTGGGCGCCGCAGGGGTGACGGTGGAGGTGCCCAGGGTAGGGTGGGCACCTGATTGGTCATTTAATCAATACATTTCACCTGATTGGATAATTAACAAGACATCCATTTGTAAACAATCTTATGAGAAAAACAGAAAAAAAACCACCTGCAGGCTGTTTTAATATCTGGCTATCATTGTTTGTCTCCAGCTCCCTACAGCTCCACAGACCAATTCTGGGAAAACTTATCTAGCTTTCTCTCTATCTGGATGTGACCAGGCTGTCACATCCACAATCACCCAGGTGGGTGACACCAGGGGGACACTGGGGGAGGTGGATTTGGGTGTCTTGGGGGTGGCATTAGGGGGAACAGTGCCAAAAAAGGGGAGAAAATAGCCTAAAAAAGAGGGAAAGAATCCCCCCCAAAAAGGGGAAAGAAGGCTCAAAAGATGGAAAAGAGGCCAAAAAGGGGGAAAGGAGTTCCCCAAAAGGGAGAAAAAAGCCCCAAAGAGATGGGAAAGGAGACCAAAAAGAAGGGGAAGAGCCAAAACTGGGGAAAGGACCCCAAAATTCAGGAAAAGAGACTAAAAAAAGGAGCAAGAGCACGGGAAGGGGTGGGGGGGGGGCGTGGGCAGGAAATAACCCCAAAAGATGGGAAAAGAGACCTGTAAATGAGGAAAGGAGCCAATAGAGGAAAAGAACTGAGACAAGTGGAAAAGAGATCAAAAAAGGAGTAAATAGGGAGGAAAAAGGTGGGAAGAACCCCCAAATTAGAATAAAAACTCAAAGGGATGGGAAAAGACACCAAAAATGGGTGAAGGACCCCAAAATGGGGGAAAGAAATATTAAAAAGTGAGCAAGAGCACAAAAAACAGCGAAAAAGACAAAAAAGACACCAGAAACGGGAGAAAGAGCCCCCCACAAAGGGGGGAAGAGGAGTGGCAGAGAAGCACAAGACAAGGTGGGGGAGGGAGGAGTCCAAAACAAGGGAAAAGTGAATAAAAAAGGGGGAAGAGCCTCTCAAACTGGGGAGA
>NW_005054818.1:51042-56914 GCF_000277835.1 Geospiza fortis
GAGTTAAAAAACGGGCCTAACAAGTCCAGAAAAGGGGGAAAAGACCCTAAATCGGGGGAAACTGCCAAAAAGTCCCCCTCGATTTTGCCTTTCTTCCCATTCAGTGATGTGGAAAATTGACATTTCATCTGGGTAGCTGCGCCCTATCACTGACGTCAGCCTCAAACAGCCTCAGATCCGGAAAACCCGGATTTTTATAAGTACCAGATCTATGCTTTCGCCCCCAAAATAAAACCCGACAGAAAACGCCGTTTGCGGGTGATGCGGGATAAAATCTTGGGAATTCTGGGAAAACAGGAGTGTGGGAATGTGCTGGGAGGCAGTGGGGGGGGGGCTGGTTCCACCCTGTCCAAGGGGAGGGAAGGGCGGGGGGGCACCCGGATGTTTGGTGCCGGGGAGGGGGAGGGGAGGGGGTTCCCGGACATCCGAGTCCACCAGGGGAGGTGTGTGCTGCGGCACACCTGGAGGGGACCCCTCACCAGTATCCCCAGTTCCTCCCAGTACATGCCAATACCCACCCCGCAGTCCCCCCCATGTGCCTCCCGGTATCTCCAGTCTCTCCCAGTATAACCCCCTACTCCCCTGTCCTGGGTTGACTGTATAATGCTTTTCTCTCCCAAATTTGCCCTGAACCAGGACACCCCTCCAGCCTCTTCCAGCCCCCCTCAGCTGGCCCCAGTATACCCCCATTGTCCCCAGTCCCTCTCAGTGCATTCCAGTCCTCCTCCACTATTCCCCATGGTGTTCCCATATGCCTCCCAGTTTGTCCCAGTCCCTCCCAGTTGCTTCTCCTGCATCCCAGTGTCACTCAGTGTCCCCCAGTGCCCATTTAAGCCTTGCAGTGCCCCCCACCAGTATGTCCCAGCATCCCCCAGTGCCTCCCAGTGCATCTCAGTCCCTCCCAGTTTCCCTCCCCAGTGCCCCTCCAACATTCTCAGTGTCTTCGAGAATGTTCCTGTAGCCCCCAGTGCTTCCCAATGCATCCTTGTCACACTCAATGCCCCCCTCCAGTGTCCCCTCCAGCCTTCCCAGTGTCCCCCAGCACATCCCAGCCCCCACCTCAGTGTCCTCCCCAGTCCATCCCAGTCCATTCCAGTCCCCCCCAGTTGCAGTCTGGGCAGAGACGGAACTGCCTGGGGCCCTGGGTGGTGCCACCTGGGGGTGTCCCATGTCATCCCCCACCCCCCAGCCTGTCTCCTCCCTGGGCATAAAGTGGCTCCAGTGACTGCACTGGGACAGACTGGGACCATGGGAGTGCAGTGAGTGGGGACAGTGGTGGGCATGGGGGATATGGGGCCATATAGGACATGGGGGCACATGTGGGACATGGTGGACGCAGGGGAATTCGGGAGACCAGTGAGGACACGCGGCAGAGGAAGGACAAGGGGACATGGGGGGGGACACTGTGAACACTGAGGACATTGGAGGAGACATGGAGGGGCATGGGGGGATATGGGGACACTGGGGACATGGGGAAGATGAAGAGGTCACAGGGGACCTGGGGACATGGTTGATAGGGCATCCCCTCACACTCCCCCAGGCCTGGACACATGAAGGTCTCTCCCGTCGTCATCCTCCTCCTCCTCAGCCACGCAGAGGAGTGGGGACCCCTGAGGACGTTGGGGACCCCTGTGGGACCCCTGGGTGAGTTTGGGGTCCCAGGCTTATACTGGGGAGGTGCCAGCCCCATACTAGTAGGTTCTGGAGGTCCCAGTCCCACATCAGGAGGTCTCAGCGCCATACTGGGATATCCCAGCTCCATACTGCGACATCCCAGTCTCCTACCAGCAGGCCCCATGCCCACACTGGGAGGTTCTGGGGTGACACTGGGGGTCCCTGACCTAAATGGGGAACCCCAGGCCCATACTGGAAGGTCCCAACTCCACACTGGGAGGTTCGAGGTGCCATTGGGTGTGTTCCCCAAGTGGCATCCTGTGTGCCACTGGGTGTGTGTCCCAGGTGTGTGACAGGTGTGTGTCCCCAGGTACGGTCCTGTACCCCTTCGGACCAGGGGTGGGGGATGAGGCCACCCACCATGAGGATGATGGGACGAGCCCTGAGATCTTCCTGCAGGAAAACTTCTCCTTCTTTGGACGTGCCCACCGCTCACTCTATGTGGGTCATGTGACCAGGGGAACATGGGGGAGGTGGCATTTGGTGGGTAACACAGATGGAGGGTGACACCAAGGGGAGGGTGACAAGTTGGATGCAGCCACCAGAGTTGATGTCACCTCTTCTTCCTCCTCCTCCTTGACTACGTTGGTGAGTGGGGACCCCTGGGGACATCAGGGATACTCATGGGGGTCCCTGAAGACATTGGGGACACCTATGGAAGCCTCAGGTGGTTTTGGGGTTCCAGCCCTATAATGGTAGATTCTGGGGTGACCCTGGGGCTCCCAGGCTCATACTGGGAACTTCTGCATTGACTGACTGGAGGTTGGGGGTCATCACAGTTGAGGCCACCATGACAGGGACTGAAGTTGAGATCCCTGTGACTGGGGACACTTTACCTGGGACCACCATGCAGGGTCACTGTGGTTGGTGCCACGCAGGTGTGCCCCATGGGTGACCTTTGCCTGCAGGTGAACAACAACGGTGGGGTGTCCTTTGGGACAATGGTCCCAGAGTTCACCCCCCAGCCCTTCCCACTGCCAGGCCACCGCCCCTTTGTGGCACCTTACTGGGCTGATGTGGACACCCGTCTGGGAGGAGACGTCTTCTACCGGCAGAGCCGGGACCCCCAGCTGCTGGCACGCCTGGCCCAGGACCTGGCACCTGCTGTGCCACCTGGGGACCCACCCCCACAGCCGACCTGGGCATTCGTGGCCACCTGGGACCGTGTGGCCTATTTTGGGGCTGCCTCAGACAAGGTGGGATATGGGGCAAGGTGGAGGGGCTCAAATATCTTGACCTTCAACCATGATGTCCCTAACCATGGTGGCACCGATGGTTTGGGGACACAGGGATGGAGACATAGCTGGGGGTCATGGTAACATGGTGACAATGTCCCTCTGCAGGTGAACACCTTCCAGGCTGTGCTGGCCTCAGATGGTGTCACGTGCTTTGTCCTGCTCAACTATGGAGACTTGCAGTGGACAACTGGCATTGCTAACCAGGGGGATCCCCACACTGGCCTGGGGGGCATCCCTGCACAGGTGGAGACACAGAGAGGCACAGGAGACACTGGGCATGGGGACATCCCTGTGCAGATGAGGACAGTCCAAGGGATGGGGGGACACTTGGCTAGGAGGGATTCTGGGCTTGAGGGGGGAAAAGCATTTTGGGGTGGAATGAAGGAGATTTGGGTGGAATTAAAGGTATTGGGGTGAAATTAGGAGGATTTTAAGTAGCATTTAAGGGAATTTGGGGTAGAATTAAGGGAATTTGTAGTGAAACCAGGGAGATTTGGTCTGAAATCAGAGGTATTTTAGGTGGAACAAAGTGTATTTGGAGTGAAATGAATCTCATTTACAGTAAAATTCAGCGGGGAAATTGGGCAAAATTTACCCCCCACCTTCTCCCATCCCCCTGTTCCCCTCCCTTCATGTTCCCCCCTCTTCCCTCATCTTCCCTCCTGCAGGCTGGGTTCAACAGTGGAGATGATGTCCACTACTACAATGTGCCAGGGTCACGCACGCCCGCAGTGCAGAGCCTCAGCCACCGCAGCAACCTGGGGGTCCCGGGGCGCTGGGCTTTCCGTGTTGACCACTTCAAGGCCACTGAGGGACCCCCCGAGACTCCTGGCACCCTCTCAAAGACCCCTGAGGCCTCCTGGAGTCCGTTGCCACCCCACAAGACCCTCTCAGTATCCCCCAACCCCCCCAGGACCACAGAGGATCAGGTGTATGTCTGCGGGTCATGAGCAGGTGACACCTGGAACATTTGGGGTAGGGGGGGTTGCCTAACTGCCCTCACCCCACCCCCCACAGAAGGATGTGCTCCCACGAAGGCTGCATTACGATGGAAACAGCAATAAATACCCACTGAGCAACACCTGTATCAGCTGTGTGTACACACATGCATGTAGGCAGCAACACAGACGTCATGTCTGAAATGTGTATGCATCCCCATCTGTTCCCATGAAGGTGACAGAATTAGCTGAGGAGGGAAATTGTCAGTGAGAGGCAACAACATCTGGGTTGGACATGGATGTGACAGACACACACCTGAGTCACAAAGATGTGTGGCATAGATACGTCTGGATAACACCTGATGCAAAATGCACTACACCTGGACAGCACCTAGCTCACACACTCCTACATGGTGTTATACCTGGACAACACCTGAGTTCCACACAGGTGTGGATCCACCTGGATAACACCTGCTGCAATAGAGCACTCCACCTGGACAACACCTGGGTTGCACAGAGGTGTAGCATGACCTGGACACCACCAGCCCAGCCAAGGACCGCAACACTGAAACCAAGGGCAGAGTAAAGGAAAGGGTTTGTGTTACAGTTAGGGTTAGAGGTTACAGTTAGGGGTTAGTGGTTAGGGTTAGGGCTGTGGTTTGGTTAGGAGTAGGTCTAGGACTTACAGTTTGGGTAGGTTAGAGTTAGATTAGGGGTTATTGTTAGAGTCAGAGATTTGGGATGCTTTTATTAAATCGCTGTAAGTTTTAGTTTAATATTGGAGTGGCCTAACTTTTCATTATTAGTATCTGTAGTTATCCTTTTGGGGGCAGGATGTCATTGATACTAATGCAGTGCTAGATTTTTAGTGAGAAATATTTTTCAGTCCAGGGTGCAGGGATGGTGCAGAGAAATTTCTAAAGTGATTCAATATTAAGCCCTATTTTGCTTTACACCAGTCCTGTCCTTTTTTACAGATCTTTGGTGAAGACAAAGGGGTTAAGTTTACTTTCTAAATTAGTTACACTTTCAAAGATCTGTTTATTAACTGACACCAAGATTACTTAGGAGCAGCTTATCATTGGTATGGGGAGGAGCCCAGAAGAGAGGGGGCTGATGGAGATGTCTCAAACACCGAGAGCCATCCAAGGACTGTCAGTGAAGAAGCAAGAACATGATGTGACCGTGGAAGGGGCCATGTGAGGCTAGGGCACCACTTTTCTGGCACTAACATCCTTTTTCTAGCCCCTGGAGACACAACGAACTAAAGACAGCATCAGCACAGGAAAGGGCAGGATCTGTCGACCAAAGACTGATCTAGTGGGGAGCAGAAGTGACCACTCAAGAGCCCCAAAGCTTCCAACCCACTTCAAGAAAGACCTGAAAGCATAGACTGAGCATGAGAATTAATGTTCAGAGACAGTCACAGCTATCTGACTGTAAAATAGTATCAACACCAAGCCCAGGCACTGTCTTCAGGACTGTGATTATCCCATGGCTTCCCTCCCTCCCTCCCTCCCTCCCTCCCTCCCCTGTATCTGTATCTGAAATTTGTCTGTGGCCTTATGGCTCAGGAGGTGGCCAGGGTGACCTTCACTGAGATGTCTGCAGAGGAATCCTCATAAACCGGTCTCTTTTCCATCCCTGTCGGAGGCACCCGGGCCTCATAGCGGAACCCCCGGTGCCCGCCTCGGGGCAGCTGCAGAGGGAGCTGCAGGTTGACCCCCATCTGCGGCACCGGGGCAGCTCCCGGGATCTTTAGGGCAGGGAGCAGCCGGAGGTGGGAGTTCAAAGTCCCTCCCCTGGGGCAGCATTTTGTCCCGATCCGAGGGAATACCTCAGGGTTGGAGTCCCTCGGGGGCCCATAAGGAGGGCCGGAAGGATCTCTTGAGGTTTTTCAACCTAAACAAGGCGGTTTCAAGCCCCTCTCGGTGCTTGGAGCGCTGGCACAGCTCCGCCGTGGGAAGGGCGGCCCTGGGCGAGCTGTGGGAGCTGGAAGCGGCTGGGGGGGGGGGGGGGCGG
>NW_005054818.1:57801-61468 GCF_000277835.1 Geospiza fortis
GCTGGCTAGGGAAGCTCCTTCACGGCAGGGGTGAAGGACTGCGTCCCCCTGGAAGGCAGGGAAGCGGCAGCTAGCTAGCGAAAGCAGCAAGGGCAAGGCAGAGAGGCAGCAGTTCGTCGCAGCAGGGAGGGTTTATTTAGGAGAGGAAGGTACGGGTCAGGAGGGAGACTGCAGCAAACTGCCACAGATCCGCCCCCAGGGGCGAGCAGTTATAGATTTCCCCGAAGGGAGGAGCGCGCCACAGCAAACAAATCATATTACAGAACAGAATGATGAGCATGAGACAATAACAAATGAGGGAACAACATAGGAGGGACAACCCCGCCTGCACCAATCACCTCCTGCCCTGGATGGAAGTTTCTGGGGCTGGGGAGTGGGCAGGCAGGTGGGTTGCCAAAGTAACAGGGGAGGGGAAATCGAGATAATGAGAAAAACAAGACGGGGATTATAGATGGACGTGAAAATTGATACAAAAAGGCGGGAGTTACTATGGAAACCTGTGACGGACAGATAACTGCATGAGGGAGCAGGTGCAGGGAGTCTGGAGTCTGGGACAGAACCATCTTATGAAATACTGCAACCATTTTGAGTATCAAAACTACAACTTATAAAACAGACTGTAATACAACTTAGAAACACCACCCTTAGAACACCACCACCGCACACCACAACAGGGCAGGAGACTTTTCTCCTTCTAACGCCTTTATTAAAGTGATCAACTCAGGATTAGAAAGCTCGACGGGGCGGCCGTCTCCGTCTTCCTCCCAGCATGGCTCAGAGGAGGAGGGTGTGCAGCTTTGTCCACAAGGAGCAGAACCGAGGGCCCAATCCTCACATCATTGCAGGGGCGGACCCCCAATTTTTCTGCTTTCCAGGGCTCCTGGCTCCAGGTCAATACCTCAGACGACTTCTCCAGTCAGGGTGAGGGACACAAAGGTCTCTCAACGTCTCTTCAGGTCTAGCACTCCATTCCTCACGTCCACAAATCACTCTAATTCTTTAATTTTATATTTGGCTCGTTGTTTTGGGGGGTTTTTATAAGTTCAATACGTCCCATGGTACACTGGTTCTCAAAATCTGCATATTCTGATGTCTTTTTCCCTGCCTGACTGGGAGATATACACCTTTGCCTTAGGCAGGGTTTTACCAATACAGAAGGAGGGCTATCACCCTGCCCTGGCTAGGGTCGTTAAGTGATACAAAGAGAACTATTAACTCTAACGACTTGTAATTAACATAACAAGTAACTCTGCCCAGCAGCTCTGCCTCAGCAGCTCTGGTTTATAGATGTTGTAACTCAGTTTTTTTTTCTACTGATATAAAATTTAACAAAATTCGGTTCATAACAATCATCACTTGATAGATACCATCAATCAAGATAACTGAAGTCACCAAGAAACATACATCTGAACACGTCACTTCCCCTGACATGATCAGCGCTTGCTACTACTCAGGAAACAGCGATTGTCCAGCCCTGCACAGTGAAAGAAACTTTCATGCGTATGCAGGATTACAAAAGAAATCGGGGCACCTCTGCCTCAGGCATAAAAAACTGTATAAAACAGCCTCACTGGAAGCGGCATGCGTGAACAGAGGGAGATCCGATGCGATAGAGGTCGGATCTGTGTTCACTCAGCGCCGATCCCAGGCTCAACGCTGTCTCTTTGGCTGTGGGTTTTTGAGGACCATATTTTGGTCGCGAAAATAAAATCTTTCGCATTTATTAATTTGGATTTCTGGCTGATCATTTATAACATGCTGTATGGTGTGTTACAGATGGTGTTCCCTTCAAGATACTTTAATTAAGAGTTGATTTAATTTTTTTGGGGGGCTTGTAAAAAGCTTTTGTTGCTGTGCGGGTTCCAGGCAGCCTCTGGTGCCTGGCTGGGAACTCTCTCTGGGGCACACACCTGCAGAGGGAGCTGGGCCCTCAGGACTGCTGGTACTGCTCTCGGAGCCTCCTCGCAAAGGGGATATAGGGAGATCCACAGTCAGAGGCATCACAGCTTCACACTTTTGTGTGCACTTTGCAGCTTTTTGTTCTGGAAAAAATTGCCTATTTGGAACCCAGATTTCACTGTAACTGTTGGAAGGGATTAACTATTGCAGCATTCCAAGGCAGTTTGCTTAAGATGAAGAGTATTTGTTTAAGAGCCTCCTGGTTGTCCAGCATGGGTGTTGTGACTTTGTGAAAAACATGTTCACTCTCCTGTGAAAATTTAAAAAAAATTAATAAAGGACAATAGGAGACAAGGACCATAGAGCAAAGGTTATTATGGCTAGGTGCATATTGGCACTCAGCCAAGACCTCTGTTTTTGTGGGTTTGTATTATCCATTTAGATGTACCTTTTACTTCTTTCCACTGTATGAGAATGTTTATGACAAAGTTGGAGGACCTCATGTAACCTTCTATAAGAAAAGAAAAAAAAGCCAGTAAAGAAAGGCAAAATTGTTAATTGCAGGTGGAAAGAGAGAGGCCAACAAAAGAAAACAAAAGAACAATAATAATTAAACGCCCTCCGTCTTCTGTGAAAAGTGAAGGCACAGACAAGAAAGAACAACTGCAAAATTCTCACTAGAAAAACGCTCTTTATCTGGCTCAAGTATTTTGTGGTACATTTCTTGCTGTTTTCTCATGCCAAACATCTTAACCATTGCAGGCGTCCATTTTCTCTTTCTGGAATACAGCTAGGAAGATTTGAAAATACAGCTAGGCTGTGTCATTGCTGTCAAGCTGCTGTTCTCAGAGGTGTCCAGTTGAAAGTTGGTCAACTGATTTGCTCTGTCACTTTAGTATGGCATGACTTAACCACTTAAAGTTTCAGCACCTGAACTTGCCCAGCCCTACAATTCTTGAACAGTTACATAAGCTCCTCGGCAACTGGCATTTGCACTGGCTCCTTGCGCTGACTTCTTGCACTGACTTGCCCACCTATCCTTCTTTTCCTTCCCAGTTGTCCAGCTCCAATCTTTCATTTCCTTCTCCTTCTAGGACTCTTATTGCCTTGCCTCCCTCTCTTTTTTGTTGCCTGGCAAAGCCACCACTTGTCTTGCCTTGCCCTTGAACCCCTTCCTTGCCTTGCATTACCTTGCTTACCAGTCCCTGACCTGGAATTCACTACCTCTCTTTTTGTGGAATTTCTTCAGCTTGCATTGCCCTGCCTGCTTCTCCTAGGATTCTCCAGGCTTCCACTCGCTTTTTTTTCTCAAGGCCCCAGTGTTTCAGGAGCATGTGAGATGAAGCCTGGAGGAGGTCACGTGCAGGCACACCTATCTGTCCTGACAGCTTTCTTCTGACATCTATCCTTACATGTCTTGAATTTTGGACACAAAATTCATCTTTCACCCTTGGGCTTCAGGAGCAGAATGACAGTTCTTTTGCATACAAAGGAAAGCTGGCAACCCAGGTGTCTTAAGTGCAGATTAGAGATGGCCCATGCAAGATCAAGGCTGGACAGAGCGGTCTGTCCAGGCTGCTTTTGTGTACCAGCAATCTTTGAATGGACCTGCCACTTGCCTTGCTTTGGCAACCCAACAGTTTCCTTGCCTTGCCCTGCTGATTCTCCCTTGCTTTGCATTCCCTTGCATACCCATGCCCCACATTTGACCTGCCTACAGTTTTCCTACAGGGCTTTGCCTTGCCTAGCCCTTCCTGTTACCATTACT
>NW_005054818.1:61532-66423 GCF_000277835.1 Geospiza fortis
GCATGGAAGGCAAGGCAAAGAGTGGTAGACAAGGCAAAGCAAAGCCAGGAAGTTATTTGTAGGGCTAGGCAAGGCAGACATAGGCAAGCAAGCAAAGCTAGGGTAGGGTAGGCTAGGAAAACTAGGCATGGTACTGGAGGCAAGGCAAAGCCAAGTGACTTGGGGTGCTGTCTCTGTCCCTCTGGGGAGCCTCTCAGGAACCGTCGGCCAGTCCCGAGTTGGCAGACCCTGACACGGCTGACAGCAGGGAGACATTCTCCCATGCCCTGAGGGGACTGAGGGCATCTAGGCTAGTCGCCTTTGCAGCAGAAGAGACACTAGAGGCATCGGCAGAAGATAAAGGGCCAACTCCTAGCAGGGGTTAATCCAAGGTTTTATTCAGGGGCTCTGGGGAGCTCCTGCACCTTAGGGGACCTGCTGCTGAGAGCCCTGGAAGATGTGCCAAGGTTACATTTAAAGGGACGTGGAAACTGAAAGTAGATAACATTTTACTAACCAATAAGTGACCCTACAGGATGGGTACTGGGGGATAGACATTTAGGACAGCATATGGGGCAAGGCTTGGGGGGCTGACCCCTAGCCTCTGGCTAATCACTCGACATCCTCGACTGAAGTGTCTAGATGGAAGGGATAGGATGCTGAGTGATTGACAGAGAGCCAGGGTGAGGGTTTGAGGATGATCTCATCCAGGGAGAGGGATTACACAGGTAAAGGGAGGGGGGTACAGTCTGGGATAAACCCTTTGGGAAAAATATGGGGATACAAAACAAAACTTCTTCAAAATATTACAAAGTATAAAAACACATTACAACAGAGTAGAATCCCAATAAAAACATGGGCAACTAACCTGTTGAAGCCTTCAGGAAATCAGTCGCCGCTGATTTAGATAGGCCATTCAAGTTAATTTACCCATACACCTTCCACTCCTTTTTCACCTGTCAGCATCACAGGGTGAATTGTGACCATGGAATCACAATTCTTTGGATTCTGTTCTTAGCTTTAGGAGAGAAGTACAGCAGCTGAAGTACCTGTTACTGATGTGATACCCAGGAACACAGAGTTGACACATTTCATTCATGTCCAATCACAACTAGCAATACTAAGAGGATTGGATTGGCCTCTTTTCATGACGCTTTTCTTGCTTTACAGCCTGCTCTGATTCTGGTGAAACTTTTTCATTAGCTTCTCTCTAAAAAGGAGAAAGTCCAATTCAATGTCCCTCCCTACTGGTGCAGGTTTACCATTCGGTTTGTCAAGCCTAAAAATGGAATTGGAACTAGCAGGAATTACTGTGTTTTAAGCGTCTGGTCCATTCAGACAATCTTAGGTTCATAAAAGACTAGATGCTATTGACAAAATACTCTGTTTCCCCCAGGAGCGGATGCATGCAATTTAATCCAACTTTTTGTAACAAATTCCAGTAATACAAAATCCAGTCATACAAAAGAGTCACAAAGAAGCAGGAAGAATTATTGGACCATTTAGGGAAGCAAACTTCTCACCTTCTTTTGGAGTGAGCATAATCTGCTAGCTGAAGTAACAAACCTGAGGACAGAAATCTCCCTACTAATGAGAAGTTCCTGACAAGGGAACCACCTAAGCTCTGTGACTTTCCCCTTTCAATTCATTGGTCAAGCCTAGTAGCCTAAAATTTACGGGGTCAACCAAAGACAAATGCTAATCTAGTCAGAAGCCTATGAAAAGTCCAAAACTAATCGGAGTTCTTCTTAGACAATGGAAATGGAAGCAGAACTACCAATCTATTTCCTTGCAACATGTCCCTAAAACTCATTCCCTTCTATTCATAACTAATGTATAGCCACCAGTACAATCAGGAAAAGATGAAACTTACTGATGTCAGCAAGGGAAGGATTTGAAAGAACTATTCCCAATAATCATCATCTAGACAGTAACTCTTATCATTAAAATTGGAGCCCTTTTAGTAAGTATCCCTTGTGGGAAATTCAGGAATCCTGTATCAATATGCCTCTGGTATGGCCGTTATTATCTCGGGAGCCTTGTCCCCAGAGGAACAAGGAGCCTGAAGCCAGGCTCAGCTCAGGCCGTGGCCGCAGGGCTGCCTGCCAGCAAGCATGGATAGTTATCAGCTCTTATAGTGATTACAGCTCAGGATTTCAGCTTGCTTGCTAAGGCAGTTGTCAGCCCAGGGCTAGAGGCATCAGCAGACGAGAGAGAGGAGAACGGGCTGGAGCGTTCCGTGAAGATGTCTTTATTGAAGAGGTATGTGAAGGAATCTCGGTCAGCACATGTTCTGAGGAGTGGGCTAAAATGTGCCCCTTTTATAGGATTTAGAAGGATTGAGTTTGAACCAATGGCAAAGGGTTAAAGTCCTAACCTATAGGGTTACAGGGTTATGCTCTAGGGCAGGGGGTCAAGAAGTCAGGAAGTAAAAATGCTGTCTCATTCTCTCATTCAAATTCTCCACGGAGCTTTGTTCATGTCCATAGGAACTGCTACACTCCTGGACAACGGACCAAGAGGATTAAGCAGAAGCCGTTGATTGTTGACATGATGCACTTACACATTCTAACTGTCTGCACACACTAGTCCCGCATTTCTTATTGGTGCCTTTGTCTTGTCCACACATTCTGCGTGCACCTCTCAGAAGATGTGTTTGGTTACAGTCCAGGTGCTTTGCTGCCCCCCATTATCCAGTTCTTGTGGTCTTGGAATTTGGTTTCTCAGCTTCTTTCTTATTTTAGCACTAAGACTTATGTCTTAGTAACCTTGATGAATTCCAGAGGGCCCTGAGAAAATTCTGATAAGAACAGTTCCAAGCTGGATGGCTGGTGCACCCTGTAGTCTAAGTGGTTCAGATACATTGCTACAATTCCCTCTTCTTCTTCTTCTTCTTGCACCGAACAGACCCTTTCCACCATATTTTGTTCCAAGAGGCTCACCAGTTTTGTGACGCATGGAATAAAACAAAGCAATATAATAATGACTACAAGTAATAACAAAGCTCCCTTTGCGTGATCTTTCAACCATCCAGTTCTTTCCCATCCCTCAAACCATTCATGCATACCCAACTTATTTCCAGTCAATTTCTTCATGTTATCTTGTCGTTGTTTGATTTTCCTGTGAATGACTGCAGAATGGTCAGAGAGGTTCATACAACACACTTCTTCAAAATCCTCACACTCGTGCCCTTGTGCTAACAACAATAAATCAGTAGAAGCTCTATTTTGCAGTGTGCCATGTCTAATGGTATCTATGTCAGTGAGCATCTGATTTAAAATAGCTAACCTTACCTTTAGTTGTTTGATCATCCAGCATCCCAACTTATTAAGCATAGTCAAAGCTTGACCAGCATAAGGAATGGCACTATTAACCCAGTTGGAGCACCCAAACCTGTACACAATTGTGGCAATCGTGTCTTAAGCTTGTGCTTCTTCTTTCAGTTCCCTGGAGGTGAAGAAGCAGCTTCTTCACGCACAAAGCATTGTGCCAGTCACAGTGTGCTCCGGAGCGCGGCTTCTGCCAAAAGACGCCCGGGACAGGCGCTTAGTTTCAGAGAGCTCCGTATCTTCGTCTTTAATGTCTCTTGTCACCTACATCTTAGCAAAAAGCTTTTCCACTATGTCTTGCAAAGACAAAGTATGCCAACACAGAAAATATCTCCCGACCTTTCCCTAGAAGTTCATGGAGTTCTTTGAATCTTGGAGCCGAAAAGAAAACGTAACATTTACCACAGTGGGCTGCATAAGGACTAGGAGGAAGCAAAAGAAAGTTGTCCAAGGACCCCTTCCATACAAATGGTAATGTGAGTTTAGGAGGCAGGAGAGTGGAAAGGTACTATCTTCTCTCAGTTTGAAAGCTGCGCACACAATGTTGGTGTTGTGCGGCTTCGTTCTTCGCCTCTCAGAAGCTGCCGCTCTCTCTGTCTCCCGGAGGTGAAGAAGCAGCTTCTTCACGCACAGAGCATTGTGCCGGTCGCGGTGCACTCCAGAGCCTGGCTTCTGCCAAAAGATGCCTGGGACCGGTGCTTATCTTCAGAGAGTTCTGTATCTCCGTCTTCTGCGTCTCCTATCACCTGCATCTTAGCGTAAAGGTTTTCTACTATGTCTCGCAAGGAGAAACTGTGTCAGCGGAGCAAACATCCCCCAATTATGCCCCTGAACCTTGCATTTGGTGCACTTTTCAAGAAGCACCCCTCTTTCTTAGTTAAGCTGCAAGTTGTTTTCAAACCACTGTGCTGCCTGTCCCCTCCTTCCCAGTGTGAGTAGACACAAGCACATTACCTTCTAGGTAAACAATCCAGGTAATAGATCCAAGAAAAATACATCTTGACTTTGAGAACCAAAACCTATTGAAGAGAAAATGATAGTCCATTCTTTGAGACCCAATATCACACATCAGTGTGCAGGGGGAAGAGGTGTATCTGTGTGTGTGAATGGGAAGTGTACTCGCCCACAAACCAGAGCCAATATTTAGTAACCAACATGTAGCAAGTGTGGACATATATAATTTCCTACTCTTTTTTGATCTTTTTTCTCCAAGGTTAATTTGCTTTTAAAGATTTTCTAGTAATTTGAAAAATTCTTCTGGGTTTGTGTGAGAATGGAAATCTCCATAAAGCTTACTGTGTAAAAGCAGGGTAATCCTTTGGACCTGATGATGACTATTTGGAAGATGATATTTTCATCTGCATCAATCAATTCCCTTGTTTTGGAAATATTTTTGTTGCTGAAAGTAGGAACTTTCAAGATGTGTTTTAGAAGGTGTAAAAATTGAGATCCTCATTTGTATCACAGAAATACAAAGAATATCCCTTCAAACCATCCATTCCATCATTTCAATTTTGTATTTTTGAATCTTCAATAGCTAATTCTCACTTTAAAAACGCTTTTAAATGCACTGTTTTGACACA
>NW_005054819.1:0-18266 GCF_000277835.1 Geospiza fortis
TGGAAGTGAGTAGCATCTCTCACAATAGCTATCTGTGCCCAAAAATTGTTACTGTGTCTTTAAGGAATAGCAGGCCAGGCAGGGGTGGTGCCGGTCCCTTTTAGAAGGTTGGAGCCCCCAGGCAGGCTCCTCTTGCATTTTGGCTTGTTCTTTGCTCTCTTGCCTCACTTGCTTCTCTAGGTTTTTTTGCCATAGAGCTGAGGCAGCGCAGGCAGGTGCTTCCCTTTTTGGTTCTCTTTTGGGTTTTTTTCCTTCAGAGATGGTGCATTCTGTGGTCTTGGACTGCCTCGGGGTAAATTCCAGGAGTGCCTGCCCAAAGTCATTGCACACAGAGTGGAGTGGAGCAGCCCCACTCCGTGCAGTTCCCAGCCCACCAGAAATACATGGCCAAAGTGAGAAGGCACTGAGTGGCCCCAGATGACTGCCTGCTGCTTCTGCCAAAGAAAAGGCTAAGTCCCTCTATGAGTTCTAGCCCTTGACTGAGTGCCAGCTGCCTTTCTTGACAACTGCTTCTGCTGCTGGAGATATAAGGGGGGGGAAGACAGCTGATGCCATTTTCCCTTTGTCTTTTGAGCCACGTGGCTGTCTGTGGGGGCCACTGTCTTGGAAAGGAGGGGTATTCTGCCATATTAAGTTTCTCTTTGCTGTCGTGGAGTCCATGAGAATAAGCAATTTTGTATCTAATGATTATTTACCATTATTTTTTACCTGTTACTGCTTGTTTAGTAAATGTGAAAAACAACCGCTCACTTCTCAAAATTTTAAAAATTTTATTAAAACCTTAACAAAAATGACAACAAAAGGACTAAATAAGGAAAAATTACAGTGCTGGGAGCCTTCCCCCTTGTGGCTGTTAGCCACATGGCTGGTTCATCCACAAAATGGCTGCTCCCCCTTTTATACCCTTGGTATTGCAACAGTGTGTCAGCAGCTCTCTGGCCACAGAGAGCAGGTACAGGTCTTCCCAGGCATTTTTCCCTGGGGAAGGCTGTGAGAAGCTGTGAGAAAGCTCAGAGAAAGAATTAAAACAATTCTTATCTCCACTTGCTGCACCTGTTGCCAGGCAAATGTGGAATGTGTTATGGAGATTTGTTTAGCAAAGGGTGGTGGTGTTTTGGTTGGTGGACCAATGAGGTCAAAGCTGTATCAGACAGGCTGGAAGGGGTTACGGGTTTCTTAAGGAGATAGTATGAATATAGTATAGAAGAATAAAGCAATGGTTCAGCCTTTTGCATCATGGAGTCAGTGCTAATTACACCCGCATCAGGGGAACCCCTGCACCAACACAACAGGTAACTCTAGCTCCTCCCAAAGTCTGTCTGTTAACTCTTTGTCGCTGTCCATTGGTGTAGACTGCTCTTTTGTAACTTGATTGGAGGTCAGGTGTTGCTATGCCATGGCTCTTAGTAACAAACCTGCCTCTCCCCCAAATTACCAGGCTACCAAGACCATACCGGGATAACAATGCTGGGGGGGACCCATTGCAGTAATAAAACTATACATCTCTAAAACTTCTCTTAACATACATATAATGTTCACCCTTTAATTGTGAGAGCCAACCATCTCATTACTCATCTATAACAGTAAACTTATTTTTTCACTTATATCTATTCATATTTTGTTTCTCCCTATTGGTGGAAAGGAATTGGTTAAAACAAAGGGGGAGAACTCATTTTAGAGTCTTCCCCTTAAATTGTCTTAAACAAAGACACCCTGCTAAGTTGGAATAAGCCTGGTAGCGTATGTGTCCCTGTTTTGCCAGTGAGATGAAAGAATAAATCTACTATTTTCGACTTCAGCTGTGGATTTTGGCAGTCTTTAGTCACCTGCATATATTTTGGTTCACACAGGCACTGACTGCACCAAGGTGGCACTTGCCACACCAGGAGCTCTTAGGCTGAAAGCAGGGATAATCAGTCATTGCATGACAGCCTTGGAACTTTCTCTACCTGAACCACAGCCTGATGAGAGAGATATCATTGTGTCTGGAATTTTTGAAAACAATTTCCAATGGTATTGGAAACGATTGCTTTGGAAAAGCCAGTAATTACTGACCCCAGAATGGAAAATTTACGGAAAGCTGCTTAAGCCAATCATCTTGTGACACTGTAAACATCAGTCTTACATAAGACCCTTTGAACTCACCTGAACTTCAATGGGCTGCGACCAGTGTCTCCATCTGAGTGGGACACCTCTCAAAGCTTGCAAACCCTCCAGTTTGCAATACTCAGAGGACCATCAGCTGATCAACAGGATCTAGGCTGATACCCCCACTTTTCAAGGTACTTTCTTGCACTCAGGATTTGCATTTGACATGCCTAATTTTTTCATCAATTCATCTTTAGCTTTCTCTTCTATGATTTGTTTTTCCAGTGGCTTGCTTAAGGCGGTCAATTAATTTCATGTATGGTTCACTAGGCTCTTGCTTTATGTCCACAAAATTTTATGCAGTTGTGTTGCCATCAGGCACTTGCATGAGTGCTTTCCTTGATGCATTTTTAATATCATCAAGCACTGGCCTTGGGAGGTTTGCGCCCTGATTATTGGGCTGGGTATGTGCCCCCTCTCCAGCTAGGTGTTCCAATGTTAGCATTGCCCATGCTTGGTCCTCAGCATAGTTAAACAATAACTGATTTAACAGTCTCTTCCACCCACCTTCCCACAGGATGAATTCAGTTGGGGACAGTAGCACAGTCATCATGTGTTTTAAATTGTGAGGGGTTAACACAGGTGCAGTGAATGTAGCCCATATTAGATTGTTAAAGAAAGGAGAATCCCTCCCATAGCCCTTGGCAGCCTTACACAGTTCCTTTACCTCCCCATAGGCTAGACATTCCCACCTCGGACCAGCTCCTCCCCTTCTGTATTGCACTGGAAAAGCAGTGATTTTCACAACCATTTCCCAATTCCCTTCCTTTACCGCACTCGTCTGGATCTTTTCCCATGGATCAATGGAATCACTGGTTCTAGAAGGGCTTAGGTCTTCGTCTGAGGAGGGGGGGAAGGATGCAAGCATAATACCATTATTGTTGGATGGGTAGTGTCAGTGTTTAGCCTCCAGCACAGGCATTGGTGTGGGCCTCATGGGCACTGCCATGTTGGAGAGCGGTGCTTCTGGGACTATGGTGGATGTGGTTCCGATTTCCTCAGGAGGGGTGTGGCTCAAGACTGAAGGGGCGTGGTCTGGAGCAGAAGCAGTGGGACCCAGAGCAATAGGAGTGGAGCCAAAGGAGGAACCTTGAGGCAACATGGTGACTTGGGTGGAATACATGTCAGAAGGGTGGTTAGCAGGTAATTAATAAAGCCTCTATTCTGGCCTTATTATCAAGCAGTGCAAGATAGCTCGGGAGTCCAGTCCTCAGGGGACAGGGTGCCCGAAAGCTAGGCTAGCTCGAGGCCAATGCCACGGGGCTACCCTCTAGCAAGCATGGTGATTATCAGCTCTATAGTGATTGCAAGCTCTCTTAGGGTTTCATCTCTTGCTTGCTAGGTAGGGGTGCCCCCGGGCTGAGGCTGCAGCAGACGGCGAGAGAGAAGGGAGCGTCTCGGGGAGGGTTAAAGTAACATAGCCTATAGAGTTACAGAGATAGGCTTTGGGGCGGAGGTCAGAGAGACAGGAATTTCTGTTGCTGTCTCAGCAGTTCCTACTATTCAATTCTCCATGGAGCTTTACCTAGGTCCATGGGGTTTACTACAGGTAATATGACAGAATGTTCAGATAAATAGGAGGGAGCTTGGGACGGTGGAGGAACAGGGAAGGCGGAGAGGGAAGGATCTAGGATGGCATGACCTTTGCCGTCTTGGACCCCGAGTAGAGGAGGCAGAAGGGGATACAAGATAGCAGAGTAACTGGTACAATCAAGGCATTCTCTACCTTGTATTCCATTCCAGGGCAGTCAGAGGGGTGAGAAGGAAGGGAACACAAAAGGGTGGGAGTTGCGGTCTGCACAGGCTCCCGTGTCTATGACGGGCTCAACTCTTGTGTTCTATCCCCAGAGTAAGAGGGGTTGGAGGCAGTCCTGGGTTGGGAGGTGGTGTTAGAATTGGAATTGTACCGCTTTTCTTCGGCATTTAGGGTCTCGAGTATCATACGAAAGGCGAGCAGCATGAAGGGTGCTAGAGGGTCTCTTCTAGTAGTCAGGTCATAAAGCCTGATTCCTACCGAGTCCCAGAACACCGTGGTAACAATTTTATGGTCTGTGCTGTCTTCCACAGTGCTGCCCAGGGTGGTGCCAGCCAGCACCGCAGAGCCCTCTGCAGTGGACGGAAATTTGCGAAACACCCATTTTAAAAGGATTTTTAACTCATGTTTTCCAACCTCTTTTCCATGGTCTGCTAAAAGTATTTTGTACCATCCATAAACACCCCTCTCTATTGTGGACAGCTTTAGCCCCATCCTGCCGAGCAGCAGAACTTGGATTTGGGTGGGATATGCCCCCCTGTTGGGGAAGGTGCAATAGGAAAAGCTGTCCCCTCTCTGCTTACCTGTGTTCTGTGCAGGCATCTTCCGAGATGACCGATCCTCCTCCAAAGGTCATTAACTCACTGAAAAGTGTCAGGCCTGACTCAAATGATCCACAGCAGAGACAAAGTCCTACTGGTTGACCAAATCCCAGCTAAATGGAACCCTAGACGTTCCTCAATGTGAGGGTCCCTGTTCAGGCACCAACTGTCACAGTCCAGCTTGCTGAGACCCCAAGCCTGGTTCAGCCGGGGGGAATGTGGCAAAAATAGAGGGAGGGGAACGATGGAGTTGCCCAAAAAATAAAGAACTTTAATAGCAAAATAACAAACGCAGAAACTGCATGATCTGAGGGGCAAGATCGAAAGACCCGGGGACATGGCGAACGTAACAATATATAGCGGTATTCTGAGGGTGAGGGTCCAATCATGAACGCGAACTCAGAACATGACCTTATATGTGACAGGTCCCAAACCAACTGAGAACAAGAACCAGAAACATGACCCATTATAGAATAATTCCATTAATAGACCATTAACATACCAACTCCCATGGCTACACTCTTCTCGCCATGACCTGACCAGATATCTCCCTTTCAGTATCCCACTTCCCATGGTCTCAGGTTGATGCCTCCTGTATATGCCACTGAGGCTAAACTACCATTTATCCCAGCTGGTTTCGTTCACACATCGAGGAGCTGGGAGTTCAACCTGGATGGCAAAGGGTTAAAATCACTGGCATAAACAGAGCAAGTATTAGTGCTAAACTGCAAAAGTTGATTTATGGTTTCCAGGTGAGAAGAAGCAGTTATCTCTACTCTTTTTGTAGTTAAAGATCACAAGGAAAACCTCTGTAGCCCCCAAAATGAGCAATAACCATGGCTTTCCAGGGTGACTCATGACTGGAAACATCTTGCTTCTTTGTGAAACAGTGTCTGCAAAGGAAACTATGAAAGAAAAATGTGACCTGGCAAATTGCTTTTAAAGGGTACTAGCTTCAGTGTAGCCATGGAGTTAGTGTTGGTACTGGGGCAATGAACTTGGAGGACTTTTAGCTTAGACACTCCCAAGATGCCAATAAACATTTTCTTTACTTCTGTGTGGGAAATAACACTTCATTATGCTTAGAAAGTTCTTTGTGGGTAAACAGAAAGCATGCCATATATATAAATGAAGCCAAGAAATTTCTTTTTATTTTGATGGAAATCTTGAAAGTCTAATTAAAGAATCATTATTAGTCTAGATCTTATTACTTCAGGAAAAGGGAGACTAATAATGCAGCTAGAGAACATCTTTACAGAAAAGGTCTCAATAATAGCAACAGTAAACTTGTAACACATATATTTATTCATTTCTTTCCTATTATATGGAGTTATGCTCACTCTTTCACTGCTCCTCTGGACCTTCAAGTCAGGAGCTTTGGACACCAGGAGAGGATAACACCATTGAACATTGGCCCCTAGAGTTCTTCACTGGGAGGAATGAGATGTTTCTCTTGGGATCATCTTTTTTATGTTTGCTAATGGTTTTGCACCTTTCTTCTTCTTTGATAGACTACAGCTCCATGTTGCAAACATATACTATATATGGTACCATTTATGTATGCCAGATATTATTTCTTTGTTCTGCCTAAAACCAGTTTTGTCCAGCTCCAGGTCCATATTTCTAAAAGTGAACACTGATGACTTGTCTGGGGCTGATAAGAAGCTGGAGCTAGTAGCCATCTCCTCTGCAGAAGGTGTGTCCTTGTCAAGAACCTATGTCTCCAGACCAAGGAGTTACGTGAGGAAGTAGACAAAACAGTGTTGGTGAAGATGAGAAAGAAATACATAGGACATTCTCAGAAACCCTACAGACTCAGGAGTCTCAGCCCTGTCAGGGACTGAAATGGTTCATGCCTTAAATATTGTCATGAAGGAGTTTTGCCCATTATAGCAAAAAGTGTATAAAGAAGCTACAACCACAGAAGCCCCTCCTCCTTGAAGATGCCTGACTGGAACTTTGGACTGTGAGTTAAGCCGCCTAGGTAAGATAAAGGGGACACTACTGTTCAATCATCTCAGGCTGAGGGAGAAGAATGCATCCACAAGAAAGCCAAACCCAGCAGATGTGCTGAGAATCATCTCTGTCTGGGTTTGGGGTTGGGGAGACCATAGCCCATAGAGGCCAGGTTTATACAGACTCCTCCCTCAATTGAGGGCAGGGGGAGGAGGTTTCAGGTGCATGGTGTACCCTCTGGTAAGAGGCACTGAACACCCATCTTTCCTTACACAATCCGGCCCAGCTGTGAAACCCCCAACCCCACAGCCCCCATCCATGGGACATTCATGTGAGAGGCAGCTCAGGGGGTGTCATAATCCATCAAAGACACCCCCAAAGTGCTCCTCAGACTCATTCCTGAGGCCTTGAACCACAGCATTGCATGTGACTCTGAGACAGAGTGGAAATTTTCCAGAGTAGAAATCCATTTTGATTTAGGTGAAATGTACATCTTTGAATTAAGTCTGTAGCTTGCAAACATAGATGTTTGGTCTGACTGCCTGTTCTCGCAAAAAAACCTATGCCCAAAGAAACTGCTTCAGCCAAAGGACAGAGATAAGGGAGGGCCCCTTGAACTCTGAAACAGACGGAGAGGATGCTGCGAGAGACAGGGCAGGATGACCCAGGAGTTCTTTCTGATGAAAAAAAATTGTGGCAAATGTAACGCGAAATCAGTAGAATAAATATGTATGAACCTATTGTGAAATTGCATGCATATGCATTAGAAAGGGAGATAAAAAAGGATCTGGAGTTCCCAGAGGTATGCATGTCCTTTTAAGGGAACAATCCCCACATGCATCCAGCGCTGTAATAAACATACTGGCTTTACAACTTTCACAAAAGTTGCGGAGTTTGCTTCCGCAAATCAACACAAAGTGATGCAACAGACCCAGAGTCTGCTGCAAGAGACTGTGTCAAACTGCCCCCACACCCCGGGGGGAGGTACCTGGACATTCCCACCTGGCCTGAGCCTATATTAATCCATCAGATTCTATGCTTTTGGGAGGACCTTCACCACCAAGAAGACCAGCTGGAGAGGATCATCGAGATGCTGGTGGGATCCACAGAGTGGTGATATTTTCCTTATTCTGTCTCTGTCACTTTCTTTCTGTCCCCCCATCTGTTTTCTATTTCTCTCTCTTCCTTTTTCTCTCTCACATTTACTAGCAAATAAAATCCATACTATTGACTTTGTCATATGGTCTTGTTTGCACCTTAATTTGGGCAGAGGCATTTCTAACAACTTTAAAAAGCGGACTGTTGTGGAAGGGGCTCACAGCTGGTCTATGAGTCAGAAAGCGATAGTTGAAGAAGAAAAGCTGATAAGAGTCACCTTTGCCCCTGAAAGGAGTTCTATCAAGGCCATCGGCATGGAAATGGAGGAGAAGGAGAGATAAACGAGGGGCCTGCAATTAGATTTTGGCGGAAAACAGTGGTGGAGACCGCCTTGCTCCAATGAAAATTATGTTGATTTATTGTGGCCAATGAATAGGCATAAACTTTGTGAGAAGGTATAAAAAGACAGCATACTGCAAAAATAAAAAAAAGAAGCCTTCTCAAATACATCGTGTTTTTCTGTTTGTTAAGACCGTCTCAACAACGACAGACTATAACAAGCCCCTCTCTACTTCAGAGATGCACATGGGCTCTGCACCATGTCTCACAAGAAATCCAGTGTTAATACAAGAAGGCTGGAAACTGGCCACTCACGGTAAGAGGAGGAATGCTCTTGTTCCTCCTGGAAGATTTGCTATGAACAAACAGGTTTAGTGCCCTCCAAGCTGAGAATGATCTGGGTAAGGCTTCAAGTGAAGCAACTGAGTTGATAGACCCTGTGCCAGACAAGGTCATCCGTAGGAAGCAGCGACCGATTGTTGTGTTTGACTCCCTGCTGCAGGGGACAGAGGCACCCATATACTGACCTGACCAGTTGTCCTGAGAGGGTTGTTTTCTGCCAGGGGCTCTAATTAGAGGTGTTGCAGAAAGACTGCCAAGGCTTGTCAACATATCCAACTATTACCCTCTGCTGGTCTTTCACATGGGCACTAATGATACCAAGGGTAACTTGACAACCATTAAACACAATTTAAGAGCTCTGGGGATGGCAGTCAAGGGTCTGGGGGCCCAGGCAGTCTTCTCCTTGATGCTGCCAGTTTGGGAAAACTAAATGGATTCAACAAGTAAATGACTGGCTGCGTCACTAGTGTTGGCAACAAGAGATTGGTTTCTATAATCATGGAATGCTGTTTGCTGATCAGCAGCTGATTGGGAGAGATGGGATCCACCTCACAAAATGGGGCACATGTGTCTTTGCCAATAAAATGGCCAACCTGGTAAGGAAAGCATTAAACTAGAGAAGGTGGGGGGAAAGGAGAGTTATAGTGACCACCCATGCAGCAAATAAGGCTTAAGTGGGGATACTTTGAGCAAGCACAAGCAGTCAAAGAAGCATCTACAAGATAGGACTATGGGGCATCCCCTTGTACCCCCACTGGGATATTGACACACTCAAATACCTCTAAAGTGCCAGTGGGGCAATATGGGGAACAAACAGGAGGAACTAGAGACCTGTGTGCAGTCACAGGGCTTTGATCTCATTGCAATTATGGAGACATGGTGGGATAGTCTGCATGACTGGAATGTCATCATGAAGGGCTTCTTATGATCCACTGGAATAATGTTAGGATCCGACTCCTGAAATAATATTAGGGTCCTGTCACTGTTGAGTCAGTAACGCATAAATGAGTGACACACTCCATGCGTTTTCAGAAGGCATAAAGCTTACTTTATTACAATCTCCCAATATTTATAACCAACATCGTTCACTCAGAACCTGATTGGTTCGTAATAACACCTGTCACCCAATGGTTAATTAGGAACCACCCTTTGGTAAACCATCTTATGAGAAAACAACTGTTCAAAACATCAGCTACAAGATTGTTTTCATTCTTTCTCTCAGCCTTCTCAAAACTCCCCAGAACAATTTCTGAGAAAGTTTATCTGGCTTTCTCTCTCTGACCAGGCTGTCGCAACCACAGGGTCTGGTTATTAAAAGATGCCTCTCCCCAAATTAAGGTGCTAATGAGACCCTATGCCAAAGTCAATAGTATGGATTTTATTTAGCCGTAAATGTGTGTGAGAGAGAGAGGTAGTAATAGGAAGGGGGGGGAGAAAGAGAGATTATAGTCACATCACCACTACATGGGTTCCTGCAGTGTTCTGCTGGCCCTTCTAGGTCTTCTAGGTGGTGGGGGTCCCTGGAGTGTTCTTCTGGAGGTACCATTTTATACAGTTCAAGTCCTGGGTATCCAGAGGTATACATGCTCTTCCCACAACTTAAGATGGCATGTGTGTAAGCAGTTGCTTCCTTTCCCACAGTTTGCCATGATGGGAACTTTTGTCTGGATAGGTTACCCAGACCTGCCTCACCAGGCCTGGCATCTTTCTGTTGTTGCATCTGCACTTTTCCCACAGTCTGTACAGTGGAATTTTGTCTGGTGTGCTAATTCCAAACCTTTCACCTCCATGTAGGCCTGAAATTAATACCTTCCTGTTTGCCATCTGTGCTTATTGTGGTAGCATATCTTGTGGGAACTTCCTCCTTTGTCAGTGTTTGAGACAATTTATTGAATTCTCTATGTCTTGACAGGGCTACATGCTCTTTAGGAGAGACAGACAAGGAAGGCATGCTGGTAGAGTTGCCCTCTATGTGAGGCAACACTTGGAATGTATTGGGCTCTGTCTTGGGGTAAATGACAAGCAAGTCAAGAGCTTATGGGTTAGGATAAAAGGGCAGACTAGTAAGTGTGGCATTGTTGTGGGTGTTTGTTACAGGCTGCCTGAGCAGGAGGAGGAAGTGGATGAGGCCTTCTACAGGCATCTAGAAGCAGCCTTACAGTACAGGCCCTGATTCTTGTGGGGAACTTTAACTACCCTGACATCTGCTGGAGAAGCAACACAGTTGTGAGAAACAACCGCTCACTTTTAAAAATTCAAAGGTTTATTAAACCTTAACAAAAAATTACAACAAAGGACTGAATAAGGAAAAAGTTTTCACTGCTGGTAGCCCCTGTGACTACCAGCCACATGCTCATCCTACAAAATGGATGCTCTGCCTTTTATATCCTTAGCCCCTCCCAAAGTTTTGTATATTACAGTAACAATACTATACATCTACATAATATCTATCTCTTAATTGTGAGAGCCAACTATAACATTACCCATCTATTACACAGTGAAACACAAACAATCCAGGAGGTTCCTGGAATGCATTGATGACAACTTCCTGTTATAGGTTCTGGAGGATCCCACAAGGAATGGTGTACTGCTTGACCTCATACTAACTAACAGGGCAGGCCTTGTTGGAGATGTGAAGGTTGGGGGCAGCCTTGGCTGCAGTGACCATGACCTTGTGGAGTTCAGTATCTTGCATGGACGAAGTGGGGCAGCAAGTAAGATTACAACCCTGGACTTGAGGAGAGCTACCTTTAGTCTCTTCAGGGATCTTCTTGGAAGAATCCTGTGGGAACACAGGTCCTGCAGGGAAGAGGGGTCCAAGAGAGCTGGTTGATATTCAAGGATCACTTCCTCCAGGCTCAAGAATGATTCATCCCAATGAGCAAGAAATTGGGCAAAGAGGGCAGGAGATCTGCATGAATGAACAAGGAACTCCTGTAATTACTCAAGTGTAAGCAGGAAACACACAGGAAATAGAAGCAGGGTCAGGCTACTTGGAGTAAATATAAGGGTTGTCAGAGGAAGTAGAAATGAGACAAAGAAGGCCAAGGCCCATCTGCAATTAAATCTAGCCAAGGATGTCAAGGACAACAAGAAAGGCTTCTTCAATAACAAAATAATAAATCAATAACAAAAGGAAAGCAAAAGATAATGTGAACCTGGTACTAAATCTAGAGGGGAACCATGGTGACAAAAGACATAAAAGGCAGAGTTATTGAATGCCATCCTTGCATCAGTCTTCACTGATAAGACCAGCCCTCAGGGGATCTCTGACCCAGGAGACCCAGGTAAAGGAATCTTGGAAGGAAGACTTTCCCTTGGCCAAGGAGGATTGGGTCAGAGAACACCTAAACCAACTTGGCATCCACAAAATCATGGGCTCTGATGGGATAAATCCATGATTATTGAGAGAACTGTCAGACACCATAGCCAGGCTGCTCATGATCATCTTTGAAAGGTCATGGTGATCAGGTGAGGTGCCTGAGGACTGGAAGAAAGTAAATGTCACCTCAGTCATCAAAAAGGACAAGGAGTACCCAGAGAACTACTGGCCAGTCAGCCTCACATCAGTCCCTGGAAAGGTGATGGAGCACCTCATTCTGGAGACCATCTCTATCCATGTGGAGGACAAAAAGATGATTCAGAGTAGTCATCATGGATTCACTAGAGGGAAATCATGCTTGATCAACATGATTGCCTTCTATGATGAAACAACTATGTGGATGGATGAGAGCAGTGAATATTGTCTACCTGAACTTCAATCAGGTTTTTGAAGTTGTCTCTCACAGCATCCTCATAGGCAAACTCAGGAAGTGTGGACTGGATGAGTGGACAGTGAGGCGCATTGAGAACTGACTGAATGGCAGATCCCAGAGGGTTGTGATCAGTGACACAGTCTAGTTGGAGGCCTGTCAGTAGTGGTGTCCCCTAAGGTTCAATACTGGGCCCAGTATCGTTCAACTTGTTAATCAATTACTTGGATGAAGGGCTAGGTGCCTCTTCAGCAAGTTTGCTGATGATACAAAGCTGGGAGGAGTGACCAACACCCCAGAGGGCTGTGCAGCCATTCAGAAAGACCTTGACAGGTTGGAGAGATGGGCAGAGAAGAACTGTCTGAAATTTAACAAGGGCAAATGCAGGGTCCTGCACCTGGGGAGGAATAACCTCAGGCACCAGTACAATCTGGGAGCTGACCTGCTGGAAAACAACTGAGGAGCTGACCCTGGAGGTCCTGATGGACAACAAGCTGTCCATGAGCCAGCAGTGTGTCCTTTTGGCCAAGGAGGCAAATGGGATCTTGGGATGCATTGGGAAGACCATTGCCAGCAGGTTGAGGGAGGTGATCCTGCCCCTCTACTGGTGAGGTGCTTCTGGAGTGCTGTGTCCAGTTCTGGACTCCTCAGTACAAGAGAGACATGGAGTTCCTGGAGCAGGTCCAGTGGAGGGTGACTGTGACAGAGATCACAAGGGTTTTTGGGGTGAAGGAAGAGACGAGATCCTTGACTCCATTACAGAAGGCTTGATTTATTATGTTATGATATATACATATACTATACTATACTAAAAAGAAAAAGAAAGGAGAATTTCCAGAAGCTGCTAAGCTAAGCTAAGAAAAGTAAAGAATGACAACAAACCAGCTCTCTCGGACTGTGTCCAAGAGATCCCAGTTCTGGATTGGCCACTAACTATAAACATGCAAGCTGCGCCAATCCAGACAGACCTGTTGCATTCCACAGCAGAAGATAAGCTATTGTTTACATCTTGTTGCTGAACTTCTCAGCTCCAGCAGGAAAATCCTAAGAGAGGATTTTTCATAAAAGAAATGTCTGTGACAGGTGACAAAGATGATTAGGGGACTGGAGCATCTCTTATGAGGACAAGCTGAGGTAGTTGGGCCTGTTCAGCCTTGAGAAGAGGCAACTGAGATGGGACTAAGTATCTGAAGGGAGGGTGTCAGTGGATGGAGTCAGGCTCTTCTCAGAGGTACCAAGCAATAGAACAAGAGGCAATGGGCAGAAATGGATGCACCAGAAGTTCCACTTGAAGATGTGGAAAAATTTCTTTCCTGTGCAGGTGACTGTGCTCTGGAACAGATTGCCTATAGAAGGTGTGGAGTCTCCCTTATTGGAGAGATTCAAGAACCATCTGCTGGACTCAATTCTGTGCCATGTGCTCTAGGATGACCCTACTTGAACAGGAAGGTTGGACCAGATGACCCACTGTGGTCCCTTCCAACCTTAACCATTCAGTGATTCTGTGATTCTCTCTCCAGTGCCCAGCCTGTGCCCCATCTCTTATCACCCCATCCCTGTACAGCTTTGCACTGCAGACCATATCTGCATTTCTATAGTCTGTTGTTGCCATACCAGACCTGCTTTTTAGTGCCCTACATCACTGTATTAGTCTTAAACATCTCATTCAAGTGTCACCACTTGCTACTGCTAGCTGTATAATACAATGTTTGTACCATGCAAGGATAAGCAAAAGTACAAATTCCCTGTCCTCAGTGACAGCCCAGTTCCCAGAAATTCACCAGCTCTGGGCCTGGACAACAGCATGGTTCATTTGCAACACAGCCCCCTCCTTTGCAGGAGTGCCCCTCCCCCCAAGCCCAAACCCTGCCTTCCAGTCCAACCCTCTGGGCCCTGGGAATGTCTGAGCCCTGTGGCCAGGCAAGAGGTCTGCACCTTGTGATGCACATCACCAGCTTCACTGAAGAATGGCCAAACTACCTGTTCTGTGTCTCTGACTGTTTCTCTTTACCTCTTAATTTCCAGTTTTAGTTTGGGAGGATAGAACAGGGAAAAATACTTTGGAGGAACATTGCCTGCTGTGATGCTACAGAAAATTCATCATTGAACTATAAACATAGCTGTACTGACATATTGCCTGATGTATAGAATTCTAGTTAAAACAAGAAAATACCACCTGAATGAGATACTTCAGCATATTACTTTTCCATTAGGCCTTTTTGTCTTTTTTTTTCAGGGCACCATCAGTAATAGAAGCGTGAACATCTGCTGCCAACTGGCAGTGTGGGTAATAAATATCTAACAAAGCATAGCTGGTAGATCCTGCTGTCAACATGAATTGGACGTTTTCATTTTAGCAAAGGATATCACTTTCTTAACATATGTTGCTAAATAAATGTGCACAAGAGCTGAACAAGTGTGCCCCTATTGATCCTTTTCATTCAATCTGAAAGCAAAGATGTTACCGCTGTTGAAAGAACAAGAAACTTTTTTCACAAAAAAAGTTTAACAAGTTCCTCAGAGAAAACTAGATCAACACAACGACATGGGTAGAGTCCAATTCAAAATGTGCTGATAATTAACCCTCTGCTATCTTTAAAAATACACATTGTTGCAGTGTGAAGCAATTTCCTGTTTTATCTATCCCAGTTCCTCCCAGGTGTGGCAATACCTTCTCCCTTCCCCTCTCCCTGCCTCCTGCTGAGAGCTGTCCGTCAATCTCAGTAGGCCAGCAAGGGCGTGGTATGATAGGTGAAGTTCAAAAGATGCCTCTCAGCCCTGGGGACAATTGGGCCATTCAGGTGTCATTTGTCACCTGAGCCTTCCCCCCCTCCTACCTGGTTGGTGGCACACCGATCCCTTCTCTCCCCCTCCCCCCGGGCTTAAAAGCACACTGAAACCATGCGGTCGTGATTCTGTGGGGCTGTTACCAAGATTCAGAGATCTGTGACCCTGGAATAAACTCTGGATTAAACCCTCCACAGAATCCGTCTCCTTTTCATCTTCACCTCGCCCAAAGCTGTTCCATCAGAGGTAAAACCTGAGTTCCTACATGTCTGGACTTGTTCCAAGTGCCAGCTGCAATTTCCAGCGAGCCAAAAGGTGTCTCTGAGGTGAAACACCACAGCTGTCGCCTTTGGTCAAGCAGCTAGGGCCAGACGAGCCCAGGCACGTTCCATCCGGTAATATTGGGATATTATTCCGTTAACACATCTAGAAGAGAATGAGAAAGCAGACTATTGTTGCAACCTGTGTTTTGCGCTAATCCAGCCTAATTTTCTAATGATTAGGGTCTGCTGGCCCGTAAACCATCTAATGCCCTATAGATTTGTTCAGTCTATGAATTTCATTTCCACCACAATGAATGATGACATCAGAAGGAAAACTCTCTTCATGTTTTGCTGTATGCCCATCACTTTTTCTTCCTAACATTAGTGACCAAGCAGAAAAATAATGCATGTGAGATTTTTTTCCTTTGGTAAGAATATTTCAAACATAAACTAACTCTCTGGCAGACTAGAAACCTTCTTTATAGAGGAAAGTCTCTTTTGTAAACACTTGAAACTTTGGTCACTGGTTTCAGAAGTACTTCTTGTCCAAGCCAGCACAATGCAGGGTCGCCATATTTAATATGTTAAATATTTGGTGTTATTTTTTGTTGATATCATGTTGTACGTGGCAGTTCTAATAACTATGTGATAACAAGTTTTGTATGGATGACTTCATTTTATAGTTGAGAGACGATTTTAAAGTCTTAACCTAAGACTTCTCTTGAAGAAGGTGAATTGTGAGGGGAATAAAAAATTATGCAAGTGGTTGTTCTCTTGGGACTGAAAGAGTGGGAACTAACCTGATATTATTTCAGTCCATATGGCAGGAGATTTTATTTATTATAAATGGCAAAAGGCAGGGGGGAAAAAAAAGCCTGTTTTTTTTTTTTTATTTTTGCTGAATGCAAGCACCTGTGAAGAACCAATCTCCAAAGAAATGCAGTGCTTCAAACATCACAGAGATCTGCATTGTACTGTAGCAGTTTGGGTGTGCCCTGCTGTCTCTGTGTTCACATAGAATTGCTCAGGACTGAAAAGCGGCTCAAAGCAGGGACCTAAAAACCAATTGCCCCATCAACTCCCTGTTATGCCTGTGGTTAGAAACAAAGAACAACTTGGGCATTCTTGAGGTGGATAGCCTGAAAATGTGATTCAATACTCTTTATGTTTAGTGGCTACTCAACAGTATGTAAAATCAGCCTCTCTTCAGCCTGCAAGTTCTCAGACTTTAAATCCACTTGGGATCCATGGAGCAGGACAGGCTCCCCTGGGGTCTACACAGCCCTCACACTCCAACATGTCATTGTTCACATTCTCCTTGTTGATCAGGTCGCTTCCTGAGAAGGAATAAGTCTTGGCATCTACTCACTTTTCTTAGGGTTATTCCTGCCTTCAATCCAAAGTCAGTTTAAATCAAAACAAATAACCAGCCTTTCTGAGTTCAAATGCACTTTGTATTTCAAATTTCCTAGAGAGAGGCTCTAGGCTCAGCCTCTGCATCTCAGGTCTCACACTCAGCATGAGTCTTGGTACTCATCCCTCTAAGAGTCGCAAACTCTCCTCCCAGAGGAAAGCCTACAGGATCAGTTGTAGGAAATGGAACTTAGTTCAGGAATTCATTTTCTGGGTACTGAGGAACAATATGCTCAAAAAAAGGAGTGTTAGAATTCACTTTGTAGGCACTTAAGTACTCTTTAATATAGACCTTATTTTCCTTTAGATGGCCTCTAGCACAACCATCACAAGTCTAAGAAATGCAGAGAAATTTCTAATTAATCTGTGTAGGTGAATCTTAGATGCACATTAAGCAATGAGCTGCTTGACCCTAAAAGACTTGAGTAACCTTGAGGGAGGTGCAAAATTCACTTACAGCACCCTCAAGAACTTAAACCTTAAAAGGTAGGTGGCTAAGGAATTAGGCACTTCCGGGACTGAGCAGTGGCTTATGAAGGTATTTTAAATACATAATTTTGGGATTTGGGTGCTTAAGTGCCTCCTTGTATGTAGTCCCAAATATTCTTGTTCTGCAGCTCACTAAGGCAGCTTTACTGCATCACTCTTCTACAACCTGGGACACACCTCTGCTCTGGGCTGCTTGGTGATCAGCAGGACCCTGAGATAGGGGAAAAAATCACTGGGTTATCCCCTTTCTTACTGATAGATATTAGGTTCTGCACATTGTCAGACTACTTTCAAATTACAAACCTTTGAGGAGAAATTAAAAATTAACCAAAAAAGAGTTCAAATTCACCACTGAAACAGTATCTTAGTGACAGTTATTCACAAGACACAGAAAAGTATCCAACAGGTAAAATCTTGAAAAAGATTTAATGAACATTTAATGTAAGTACTAAGAATGTAGCCTGCCAAACTAGAGCAAAAAGTAAACGTAGAAAGTATAGATGTATATATATGATAAATTTATTTTTAAAAAGATTTTTTACAGACAAAACATGCCTGGCACACCAATAAGAAGGAAAAAGTTGAGTCACCTCTTGTCTTAGTTTTGGAGACAGGCACATGACTGAACACACTGAGCTCATTTGACAATAGCCAATGTTTATTGATGGATGCCCCCATTTATAGGGGGTTCAAAATTCCCACACTTGAACACCTGATTGGTTGGGGTCTCAACACCGCCCAGCTCACTGGCCAATTAGATGTCCGCATACAGGATTGAATGGGATTGGTTGGGGTCCCCTGTTTGAATTAGAATCCAACCTATCATTGTCTTATCCAGGGACTTGTTTACTTCTACTCTTTAACAAACTAGGCTAGTTTATTTTGGGGGTGTCTTTATGGCTAATATTTTATCTGTGCAGCTTACAGACCAGCTGTGTTTTTCACAGTTCCTACTTTTCTGTTTAAAACATGCAAAGTGTTCTTTGTCATCCCCCTGCAAGGGCCCTTTGCAGACAGGATGACAAAGACAGCATGATGATATAAATGATGAGCCTAGTTCGAATAAGGCTTTCTGTTGACGGTGGTCACAAGGGTTTCAGGGTGAAGGAAGAGACGAGATGGGCTCCATGATCAGAAGGCTTGATTTATTACATTATGATATATACATCTATTATAACTATACTAAAAAGAAAAAGAAAGGAGAGTTTCCAGAAGCTGCTAGCTACCTAACAATAGAAAGTAAAGAATGAATAACAAACCAGCTCTCTCAGACTGTGTCCGAGAGATCTCAGTTCTGGATTGGTCACCAACTCCAAACATCCAA
>NW_005054819.1:18277-19759 GCF_000277835.1 Geospiza fortis
AGGATTTTTCATAAAAGAAATGTCTGTGACAGCTTTCCACCCAACTCGACAAGCCTAGCCCCAGCCAGTGATGTATCCTATGTATCATTGGAATTGTAATATTCACATCCAGGAGCTGCCAGGCAAGATCACCAGTAATAACATCTTTCAAGCTAGCATGCCGCAGGCTAAGTGCTTAGAGGTTACAATTTTACAACTTAACACTACAAACAAGAAACCATTCAACTTTAGGACCATCAGCCAAACCAAGTAACAAAAGAAACAATTTGTCTTAGGTTGGGTTTGTGATTTAAGTCTTTATATAGATCAAGTCCTTAAATCTTCCTATCTTTAAATAAATAAAATCCTTAAATAAATTGTCACTTCAAGAGTCCCAGACTTCCATGCAGTAGGTGCACAAATTGTTTCAATCACTGCTCCACACACTGCTCCACAACACCTACGTCTGCTGAGAGGCCATCAGGAACGTGTTGCTTGTGATACTGAGCAGGACGTAGAGCAGGGCGTACACATCTGGCAGGTACCCATCACGTTCCAGTATCTGTGGAGACACAAGCGTATCCACGTTCCCAAGTAATAAGATCTCAAGGACCTTCCCATTTATTGGTGAAAATGTCTCACACCATTACCTTGGGTTTAGACAACTAGGCATCACTGGGTGATTGTAATGACAAAAAGTGATTTAAAATTACTGGATTCTGGGGATTTTCTAATACTGTCAAATGGTTTAGGGTATAGATAGCTTTAGCTATGGGCTTGGAAGCCTGCTGTGATCCCCCTGCTTCAAAGAGGGACGGGAGCGATGGAACTAACTTGGAAAATAAAAACTTTAATAATGAAAATAACAAAGGGGTCTGTCTTGGTTTGGAAAGACAGGTGTCTGCTAAGGAAGGCAGGAGCCTCCCCTGAAATGGAAAATGTAACACCCCCCCCCCGAATTGTTATACATTTTAAATTAAGGGGCTCCCAGGTAAAAAATATGGGAGCAGGAAATAACATTTCTTTAATAGGGAAGAACATAAAAAGATAAAATAAACAATGCAGTAAACTAAAACAACACTGACAGAGTCAGAACACAACCTGACACCCTGTTGGTCAGGGTGTTGGTAGAAGTCCAATTGGAAATCTGGCTGCAGTCTTCTTGGAGTGTCAGGTGTGGTTCTGTTGGAGCAGGGATCCTGTAGAAAAGGGTGTAGTCTTCCTCTGAAGATTTAGTGGAAGAAAAGGCAGCTGTTCCTCTGGGAAAATCCAGTGGAGAAGCCGTGCTGGTGTTCCAGAATCTCCAGATTATATCTCGGGTAGGAATGCTTGGATCTCCCCTCTAGGCGGAGCATCTCACAATGGGATGCTATAGTTCTTATCAGTTGTCATGGTTTGACACTGGCACAATGCCAGTGCCCCCATGAAAATACACTTTCCCTGGTGTCTGCTGTGAGATGTGACCCGGAATAAGCAAAACAGGCTTCTACTTAGGAATAAAGG
>NW_005054819.1:20688-21833 GCF_000277835.1 Geospiza fortis
TTCCCCGACGGAACCCAAAGAGAGAAGCTCCCACGGGACAGCTCTGCTTTTAACCCCTGTGTTCTCAGAGGCGTATCCAATACCTCAGTGGCCAAAATCAGGTGCCAATTAAAATCTGAACACCTAATTGGTGGCCACAGCATATCCCAGAAAACCTACTTCCTTTAAACCCACGACATCAGTCATGCAGTGACATTCAATAGCCTATTATCAGCAGATGTCTCCTCGGAGGGAGAAGTGGTTGTGGAAGAGATAAGGACAACTGCCCACTTAACAGAAGACAACTGCCATACAGATGGCAAATAGAATACAATTTGCTTGACAATCCAGGACAGTGGCACAAGTACAGAGGCTAGATTCCAAAGGCCCCTGGGTAGGGCAAACGCAGCCAGGTATAGGGGCACAAGGTCCAATCACGAGGGTGAGCTCAGAACATGACCCTATAAGAAAAAGGTCTTCACCAACAGAGGAGAAACTGGAAACTTGACCAAATGTAGGATGGTTCTATTAGCATACTACCAACTCCCATGTCCCCACTCTTCCCACCATGGCCTGGTCAGGTGCCCCCTCCCCTCAGTGCCCTGCCAGACATGGCTCATGGCCAAAGCCCTCTGTAAAAGCATCTGAGGTAAGGAATCCCAGCAGGACGAGATCCCACATTTAGCCCCTCTACTCTGTGGGGTCTCACCAGACATTCCCCCTTTCTGTTTATCAAAAATACATTTTAAAGTGCCATGGGCACGTTCCACGATGGCTTGTCCTGTTGGTGAGTGGGGAATACTAGTGTGATGTAATACACCCCAGTGCTGTAGGAATTGTCCTGTATTTTGTGAGGTATATGTAGGGCCATTGTTTGTTTTAATGGTATGGGGAATACCTAAAGCAGCAAAGGCTGATTGCCAATGTGCAATGGTATCCTGACTCTTTCTTCTGTGTGTACTGAAGCCCATATAGCCAATGAAAAGGTATTGATTGACACATGCACATACTTTAAATGGCCAAATTCAGGGATATGTGTGACATCAGTTTGCCAGATTTGTAAAGCACGCAGACCATGAAAATTCCCCCCATCTGCAGTGGTGCAGTGTGGCCTTGGCAGTCAGCGCAGGTGTTAACTATATTACAAGCCTCTGTGTTTGACAGCA
>NW_005054819.1:21852-31205 GCF_000277835.1 Geospiza fortis
CACCTTGATGGAAAAAAGTGTGTGATGCCTTTGCTTGTGTAAGCATGTCTGGTTGTGGTGCTGTCCAAGCGGGGCCAGCTAGCTAATCTGCTTGAGCGTTGCCCTCTGTAATGAAACTTGGTAAATTTGTATGACTTCTCATGTGTAAGATGTAATAAGGACAAATTCTGGCCTGGATGGTATGCCACAAAGTTTTTAGTAAGTCAAATAGTGGTGCGTTGTCAATTTCTCTTAATAGTGCTTGGTCTAATCTCTGTGTAATATCAGCAACATATGCAGAGTCAGTCACAACATTTAAAGGAATATGGGGAAAACATTGGAAAGCCATAACTACAGCATGTAGCTTCACCAACTGAGGTGATTCACTCTCACAACCTTCCAATGTTTGCCATCCACCTTCCTCTTGCCATGTTACAATGGCTTTTCCAATTTTCCCAGAACCATCAGTGAATACTGTAACACCTTTTAAGGGTGTGCGACTATTCAGTGGCTTTAGAGACAGTGCAGTGGTCTCATTTAACTGCAGTAATCTATGGCTTGTTAGATGGTAAGTAATTTGTCCTGAGAAATTTTGCAAGGCTCTTTGTAAAGCTGTGCTGTTGGCAAAGCACTATTCAAAATGTTTTTGCATCACAGATATAATAAATTTGGAAGTATCTCTTGCATTTAATTATAAACATCTCTGATGGCATTTGATGATTAATTGTGCAATCAACTCGAAGATGGTAGGTGCCATATTTTTAGGTTGGTGAGGTAGGAAAATCCACTCTAGAATGTGCAAAGAGTCTGACCAGTGAGTATCCCACTGTCCAATAATACCAGTAGAGTGAAAATCAATGATGAAAATAAATACAGTAATGCACACCTCTGGGCATATCCGGTGGACGTGTCTGTTTGATATGGCCTGCTCTACTATTTCAAGACTGGCTTTTGCCTCTGGGGTTAATTTTCTGGGAGAAGTTAGCTCAGGATCACCTTTAAGGATGTTGAATAAGGGTGCCAGTTGTGAAGTGGTCAATCCTAGATAGGGTCTAACCCAGTTTATGATACCCAAAAGTTTTTGTGCATCGTTTAAGGTTTGAATTTTGGTTGAAAGTTTAATCGTTTGTGGCTGTGTGGTCTTATCCATTATTTTGAGTCCTAGGTATTTCCATGGTGGTTATTATTGCACCTTTTTTGGTGCTACCTGCAGCCCAAATGTTTTTAATGCTTGCATCAGGCTTGGCCAAATCTGTGAAAGGTCTTTTTTGGTTGGGGTTGTGTCCTGGTTTAGGGCAAATTTGGGAGAAAACCTCCAAAAGGGGGGCCCCTCCAGAAAGCAAACCCACACGGCCCCTCCCCCCAACCGATTCCGGAAGGATTCCTCAGAGACAAGTGGAAAGAACCTGTTTATTTAACAGGCACAGCACCCCCCAGCACACAAAATGAACAATACCAGATGACACCACTCTTTCACCGCTCTGAAAAAGATGACAAATTCAGAAAGTCTCTCTTGGGGGTGGTCGCTCTGTTATCAGTCCCTCCGGCACTGGGGTAGCTGCTGCAGCCACAAGGTGCAAACTCTTGATGTTTCCCAGGTCCCAGTCTGGAGCAGGTTCGGGTAGGTCCAAAAAAAGGGAAAGGAGAAACAGTCCAGGAAAAATTTGGACTGCTTAGCTAAACTAACTAATGAGCAGAAGCAAAAAGCAAGAGCAAAGCAGGAGCAATGCAGAAGCAAGAGCAAGAGCAAAGTAAAAAGCCAAGCAAAAAGCAAAAGCAGCACTATGTACTGCCCCGTCTGTGTGTCCCGCCAGCCGTGGGGGAGCGGCTGATAGCAAAACCAAAACAAAACATTCACTCTTCAGAGGCAGTCTAGAAGGCACAGAACATAATATCCAGCATAAACAGAACACACGAATGGGGATACAAATACCATGATGTCACCCTAGGACTATCAAGACATCATCCATGTAGTGGTAACAGTATGCCCCTGGAAATTGTTCGCTTACTGATGAGAGTGCCTGTGCAATGTACCACTGACAAATTGTGGGGCTGTTTTTCATGCCCTGTGGCAAAACGTTCCACTGATAATGCTCAACTGGCGCAACGTTATTAATGGATGGCACTGTAAAAGCAAACTTTGAGGTATCTTCAGGGTGTGATGGAATAGTAACAAACCAATCTTTTAAGTCCACAATCTGAATGTCCCAGGTGGCAGGTGTCATGGTAAGAGATGGCATACTAGGTTGCAAAGCACCCATGCTTTCCATGACAGCATTGATTTTTCTTAAGTCATGGAGCAACCTCCATTTACCAGATTTTTTTAAAATAACAAATATCGGAGTGTTCCATGGGCTCATTGATGGTTTTATGTGCCCTTGAACTAGTTGCTCTTTTACCAGGATTTTAAGGGCATCCAGTTTCTCTTTCTCAAGGACCACTGTGGAACCAACACAGGTTGTATAGTGAGCCGTTTTAGAGCTGATATGGGATTCTTTATGTCCTTTATTACAGCAGCCCCCATTAAAAACCTGTCCCCACTTGGACTCCCCATGCTGACAACATCCCTTCCCCACAGGTTAAGTGGTGCAGCAGTGATGTATGGTCGAATCATTGCTGTCTGATCCTCAGGATTTTTGACCAACACAGGTTTGCTACTCAAGCAGCTCTGTGTGGTCCCTCCAAGGCCAGCAACGGCAGATCCTGCAGCCATGGTAGGCCCCAATGGAGGCCAAATGTTGGCAGAAATTATGGCAATGTCTGCCCCTGTGTCAATCATTCCACTGACCTCTATCTGTGAGGGACTTGCCCAAGGCATCGTGATGGTACAAACCATATTAGGTCTTTGATCACATATGACCTGAGCCCAGTACACCTGGGGCTCTCTTCTTGACTCAAAGCCTAGGTCTCTTTGCACCTTAGAATCTGTTCTGGGGACAGAAGACTTAAAAGGGATGAGTTGAGCAATTTGGGTTTTAGCAGGGACAGTCACAGATGGAGTAGAGGTTGATACCAAGGCATGTATTTGTCCTGTAAAATCAGAGTCTATAATACCTTGGTCTACAAAAATACCTTGTAGAGTGGCACTGGATCTTCTGATCAGCAGTGCATTCAGTCCTTTCCCCATGGGCCCCTGGGCCTCAAGAGAGACCTTATGTACTTTTAATGTGCTTATAGTTGTTGGGATTGAGGTGGAAACATCCATTCCAGCTGATCCTCTTGTCCTTCCCGTGAGCTAGTCACATAAGTTTACACAGGAAGGCGGAAATATGTTTGTATCGTTGTGTGTCTTCCTCTTGCGCTCGGTGTCCCATTTCCCTGGTCCTTGAGAAGTTGTTCATTAATACAGATTTTGAATTTGCATAGTCTGGTCACGTGTCCGGATCTTCCACATTGGTTGTAGTTTACATTTACGTCCCTCTGTCCTTGAAATGTCCCCAGTGGAATAGACTTTCAGGAACAGTTCGCTTTCATGTGGCCTTGTTGTCCACATCTGTAGCAATGGGGTGGCAGTATTACAGCAGCTGTAATAGAATCTGCTAACAAAGACATGGGATTCAGATCTAACTTTAGCACAGGCATTTATTATGTCATTTAAAGATGGATTTTCATTCGGCAACAGTTCTATGATTTTTATGCAATCTTTTTTAGCATTGTCCCTTGCCAATTGTAAAATTAATTGATTTCTGGCCTCAATGTTTATGATTTGTTTTTCCATGCAATCCTGCAGTCTTTCTATAAATTGCAGGTATTGCTCTTTAACCTCCTGTTTGATCTTTGAATGCCTTTGGGTCAGGTTAGCCATGTTTGCCACTTTGAACAATGCTTGCATCCCCATGTCTTTTACTTGTGCCAGCACCAATGGGTGTAACCATGCTTGAAGTTGTGGGTCTCCCACCAGTGGTAATCCTAGGAGCTGAGAAATTCCTGTCCCAAAATGTGGATCTTGTTGCGAAACTCTTAGGTTTCGTAGTTCCTGTTCCTCTGCACTGCATCGCCAGGTGGACTCGAATACCATATACTGAACTGGGGTATATATCAATTTAGCTAGCTGCTTAATATCAAAAGGAGTTACTTCTTCTGCAGTTAGAAATCATAGCATGTTGGCTACAGCAGGAGACCCTCGTCCATGCTTTGCAGCAAGCTGGCACAGTTCAGAGAGAACTGGCCACTGAAAGGGAGTGTACTTATCGGGAATGGCTGCACTGATGTTTTGTGAAGGCTGACCTAGAACAGAGGCTAGACAGAGTTAAAGAATAAAGTAAGTATTTATTAAAAGGCCTTAATGGATACACCTTGGGCAGTACAAGAGCCCAGCCAGGGCTACACCCAAGATGAAACCCAAACTGGTCACAAAATGGACAACTGGTCGCAAGGTCTCGCACTTTTATAAGTTTTGGTCCATTTGCATATTGGGATTAATTGTCCAATTACAGCTTCAGATTATGAAGTCCCATCTTTCTTGTTTTCGCTCTTCAGTCTACCATTGTTTATGCTCTTGGGCCTGAAACTTGTAACGGTTGTCCTTGGTCCCAAGCTAGAAAAGGAATTGTTTTGTCTACCAATGTCACCATTGAGTCAGGAATGGGAATGAAAGTGGCACAACTCCATGCATTTTCAGAAGGCATAATGTGGAGGAATGGCTGCATGCCAGAGGTCATCTTGACCTGTTCCCGGTAGCTGAAGAGTTTTGAAAATAACAAACTCAGCTAATGAGCTATATATCCTTGAGCAGAGATGCAGGGATTAAAAACATCATGAGAAGGAGAAATCTAACTTTTAAGGAATGTAAACACAAAGGTGGAGCTGACATGTACAAGATAACCAATAACTTGCTTAGGTTACAGAATATGTATTAGCTTATTATCTTACTGTATAAAAGTCTAATGCTCTAATCAATAAATCGAAGCTTGCTGTTCCCTCATATTGATGGCTCCGAGTCTTCCCTCACCGATGTAACACATAAAAGCTCACTTTGTTATAAAACTTGATGTTTTTATAAGCAACATCATTCATCCAGAACCTGATTGGTTCTTAATAACACCTGTCACCCCATTGGTTAATTAGGAACAACACCATCTTTCCATAAACATCACGTAGAACACATTACACATGTTCACAAACACCAGCTGCAGAGACTTAAGATTTGTTTTAATTCCTTCTCTGAGCGTTCCCACCGCTTTCCCCAGGACGATGCCTGGGAAAGCTATCTGTTTCTCTCTCTCTGACTAAACTGTTGCATCTACATACCTACTCTGTGAAGAAACATAACCAACACTTAATATGAAGATCAGAACTACACACCTAGGCAGCACAGAATCTGAAAAATATGAAAGCTAAAACTTAAGATGTCACCACTGCCTCTCAGCACTGGGTATGCTTCAACCATCCCGTCCCCAGGCTCCCAGCCACCTGATATGAGTACATCGATTAATCTATGCCCTTGAAATTACTGATTGTGACTGTGGCTCACTTTACCTGTCTTCAGATGCTAACTGGATCAGGCATAGCTGCTGGCTGGTCAGCAGCGGCATTCTCTCGGGGTTAAGCAAAAGGGCAATGGCTCAGGTTCTCTCCACGGGTGTCTTTCAAGTCCCTTGTCAGTATATGTCCCTGTGGCTGTCCCATTCCCTGCTGTAGTGGAGGCAGTGCACGCAGTGCTGCGGTTCCAGGATCCTGTGTCCCACCGGTACTTCCAGGTATGAGGATGGTTTGACTTCTGGGTATTCCCGCTGACACATGTCCAGGGTCCGCCCACAAGTCACGGCAGTGAGGGTGCCAAACAGAGGCTGTACCGTAGGCACAATTTCAGATCTAAACCGATCAGCCTCAGGCAGAGGCAGTCTGAGCACATGCGCACTTGGTGCAGACAACAGGGGGGCATCTTGGGGGCCATGCAAAGCTGTGGCGTGGCTGCAGAACGCTTTGCCATCAAGGAGTCTCGGCATGACACAGCTGCAGGGCACTTGTTCAGCGCAGCATGGTGGTGTGACGTGGCTGTCTCACCCATTTGCTTCTCCTGCACACCCAGCGTGGTGCCCATATCTCCCGCTGCCTTGTCCGGTGCCCTGTCCTCACTGTGTGCCTCAGTGGGTGGCACCTGCAGTGTCCCCACCACCATCCTCAAATTCCACTTGATTTTTAACTGCATTAACAAGTCCAAAATGAGCCTACAGTGCTTTATAACTTATATGGTGGCTTCGTCGCTTATGGAGGCTGCCTCAATTATGAATCTCCCAGTCCGCTCCCAAGTTCTTAAATCCAGGGCGGCTTCTTTAGCTGTGTACAACCCATGGTTCTTGGACCATGTCAGCAAGGCTAACAAAACTTGCTCTTGTATTCTAACCCCCATTTCCATAAAAGGAGGGTCCATACCTTCATAACTGGGTGTTCTTCCACTGAAATCTATCCTCCCATGTTTTCCAGTGGCGTTCTTCAATTTACAGGAGTATTTACAAAGGCGTCCGGACTTAGGCGGCTCTTCACGCCACTGTTCTTTAGGCAACCCTATACGCTGCAGGCAGCTCTTGCCAATTGCTACAGACCACAGATCCTACATGCCAATTTAACTCTACCAGCCCTTTTTTTCCTGTTTTTCTTTGTTAGTCTTGTTCCTCCTCCAGGCAGTGGGGATGGTGGCTGTTCTGTGGGAATGCAGTTCAGTAGAGAGTTAGCAGAAGTATGGTATGTTTGGTGTGAAGGGCAAACCCCATGTCATGCCTCACACACAAGGTACTGTTGTATTCATGACAATGTTGAGCACCATGAAGGCTTGATGAGCATGTACTGAGTGACAGCTGCATTTTTTTTTCTTCCCCCACCTTCTGTGGTTTAGTGAAACCTGTAGATATGCAGTTACAGCTCCTACAGGGAATATGACCTTCAGTAGAGAAATGTTAGCCAGTTTGCAAAAAAATTTGAGTGAGAAAAGGTGTTCACATTTTGTATAAATCCCAGAATATTGTTTTGTTTTAATTCATTAGCCAAGTAAATTAAACTAAATGGAAATAACATTAATTCTGAATGAGAAAATGAACACAAAGCTTTAACATGGTTTAGGTAGTCTAGATATAATTTGGACAAATTTTATTGAGTCTCCAAGTGGACAACGCTTTAAGGCTAGAGTCTATAAAGAATGTAGAACCTATAAGCTTAGTTTAAGGTGCTTGGCTCACAGAGGAGACCTCTGCATCTGGTGACTTGGCTCCCTGCACAGCTCACATACACAGTCCACAAAGAGACAAGCAAAAGGAAGTCTAGAAGCAGACAGTGAAGGAATGAGCACATGGCCAGCACTTACCCTTCGGGAGCCTACATCCTTCCTTCATCACTTCAGATGAATGTTTTTATAATCTTAGGACCTACAGTCTGGAGTCCCTTTAGGAAGTTGGGCACTTTCAGTGTTTCCTTTTGAAGAACAGCATAAAGATCAGCCCTGACATATTGTGGGAGAACCAGGACTCCTGAACAACTGACCAATATGATCAAGCAAGCAGAAGCCATTTATTGTTTACATTATACACACTTTTATAGATTCTACAAACTACTAAGATCACACTTCTTAATTGGTGCCTTTGTCTTCTTCCCTTGTTCTCTGCCTCCATTTCTCAGCGTTCATGATTCGTTACCATGCAGGTGTTCTACAGTCCTCTGTTATCTAGTTCTTGCGATCCTGGTATGTGATTTCTCAGCTTCTTTGTTCTTATTTTAGTACAGTTTATGTCTTAGTAATCTTGATGAATTCCACAGTGCCCTGAGAAAATTCTGATAAGAACAGTTACAGACGGTATGGCTGGTGCACACTGAGGCCTAAGTTGTTCAGATACATTGCTACAATTCTCCCTTCTTCTTGCACGAGCCAGACTCTTTTTACTGTATTCTCTACTAAGCGGGTCACCAACTTAATTATGCATGGAATAACACAAAGCAATATAATAATGACTACTAAAACTAACAAAGTTCCCTTTACAATATCTTTCAACCATCCAGTTATTCCTCATCCCTTAAACCATTCATCCAAACCCCAGTTATTGACAGTCAATTTCTTCATGTTATCTTGTAGTTGTTTGAGTTTCCTGTGAATGGATGCAGAATGGTCAGAGAGGTTCATACCACACATCCCTTCAAATTCCTCACACCCGTGCCCACGTGCTAACAACAAAAAATCTATAGCAGGTCTATTTTGCAGTGTGCCATGCCTAATACTATCTACATCAGTGAGCATTTGATTTAAAATAGCTGAAGCTGTGTTTAGTTGTTTAGCTGTCCAGCATCCCAACTTATTCAGTGTAGTCAAAGCCTGAGCAGCCGCAACACCTTGAGCAAGGACTGATGCTATGATTCTTGCTGGAGTACCCCAAAGCTCTACATGATCATGACAATTGGATCCTAATCTTGTGATTGCTCTTTTAGTTCTTCTGCTCTCCAGATAGTCTGATTCAGCATTTCTCGCATGCTAGGGGCAAACATGGTTAGTTTTCCTAGGTAACCAGGTCCACCAAACAGATTACTCGTAATTGTGGGCCAAGCTCTGTCTCCACAGATTAAAGATACCTGGTGGAAGCTTTCTTACAGTTGCATTTTCACCAGCACTTCCAGGATAAGTCCAATTGTGACAGTATTTGGTCATGTTCTTAATATCATGGAGAATCGGGATTAAGAATGTCACTATTATTCTTGGGACATGGGACTAGAACATTGCTCATATTAGTTAATTTTGGGTTCAGAAAGTAGTTAAAGAACAAGCAATAATTCCCAGGAATCAATCCTAACAGGTCTAGTTCTTGGGGTTCTAGTCCACTTTCATTCATTGATTGTGTTATCATACCTGATTGAAGCCTTTGCTGTTTGGCCTAATTCCCAGCCTTTTGCATATGTCCAATTTTGTACCACTTTTGGTGATATTACACCAACAATACTCTGCAGTTGATGTATTTGCTTCCACATATGGCTTTCCTCTAGCTCCTACCCATTTTGCAAAACCGGTAAAATTACTTATTGGGATACCAATTAGACATGTGTAAAAGGGATCTCCGGGCATGGCTAAGGATAAACAAAAGGAATCTGCAGTAATCCGTGGGTCTCTGGGCTTTATATGAGTCCAAATCCAGCTAGCTCTGGACTCTGGCCCACACAGACTTGCATAGACGAAAGTAAGAGATGAGAAGCGCTCTTCTCCACATGGGGACGAGTGTCCTGTTTATTGGCTTGGGACAGGACACTTCTGGTGATGGCGACCACCCAGGTAGAAAAGAGGGTGTGGCACCCTTGCAGTGGAGTTTTATACCCAAGGGGATGGGGGCGGGGAAAGAGGACCGCGGCCAATGGGATAACATTGGGGCGGGGCGAGGGGAGGGGGGACCCATGGGAGAGAC
>NW_005054819.1:31585-39078 GCF_000277835.1 Geospiza fortis
GTTTAGGGCAAATTTGGGAGAAAACCTCCAAAAAGGGGCCCCCCCAGAAAGCAAACCCACACGGCCCCTCCCCCCAACTGGTTTGGGAAGAATTTCCTCAGAGAGAAGTAGAAGAAAACCTGTTTATTTAACAGGCAAAGCACTCCCCAGCACAAAAAATGAACAATACCAGATGACAAAACTCATTTGTTGCTCCAAAGAGATGACAAATTCAGAAATCTCTCCTGTGGGTGGTCACTGTTATCAATCCCTCCAGCGCTGGGAAAGGCTGCTACCCAGAGTAGGCCCTGGCAGGCTGCAAAGTGCGAGCTCTTGGTGTTTCCCCGGGTCCCAGTCTGAAGCAGGTTTGAACAGTTCCAAGAAAAGGGAAAGAAAAGCAGTCCAGGGAACTTCTCTGCCTCAGCTAGCTAAACTAACTAAAAAACAATGGAGTGCCGTGTTCTGCCCCGTCTGTGCTCAGACAACACTGTGGAGGAGTGAGAGCAGGCTGATAACAAAACTAAGTGCTTCTTCTTCTCCCCATCTTCGCTCTCAGAGCCAGTCTTGAAGGCACAGAATATAATACCCAGCATAAACAGAACAGACGATTAGGGGATGCAAGCATCATAACATCACCCTAGGAGAGCGGGACCTCTTGGCCTCTGTCCAGTTGGACAGTTCCAGGTCTGAGGTGAAGTCCAAAAGGTCCTATGAGGTGCCTTTGTGCCAAACTTCTAGGCTTTTTGCCTTTTTAAGCAGACAAAGAATAATTTAGTCACTCCGTCAACAGGAGGCACATTCCTACATACCACCTATTATAGCTAACAGAAAATGACTTCCGAAAATCTGCATCTCTAATTTAAGACTGTTCTTCATCTCGCTCATTGGTAAAGAACCCTTCACCTATGAAATCAGGGACAAAATCTGAACTAACTGCACCTCTTACTCTTTGAGCCCTTCTTCTAGTCCTTCTTTCTTGGTTCCTTTCTTTCCAGCTTCTCTTTGTTTGTTCCCACTGATCAGGTCTAACTCCCCAAGTCCTAGGGATAAATATTTCCTTACCACACTCAATATCCTTGATTTTATTCTCCCTCTCTTTTTGCTCAAGCTTTCAGAGTTTGCTATGATTCCACTGAATAGCCTGCCTCAATTGCTCTTGATTTTCAAACAAGCTCAGTACTTCTCGAGCAGCTTCAGGGGAGTCAACTGTTCTTCCTGTCACTTGGGATAACACCATCCAGGTATTGAATTCTTGGCTGTGCCGACGTCTGCACACCCCACACCTTGCAAAACTTCCTCCCCTAAACTCACACCGCATGTCTGCTCCACACTCCACACATTCTAATCTCACCCAAGGATAGCAAAAGTGTTCATAGTTCTGAGGGCAATTGGTGTTTTTAGGTGTCGCTGTTTGTAGGTTCATTGGTAGTATTAGGGATCAGAGTATCCTTTTCAAGCCAGGGACAAACCCACTTTGCTGGTATCCATTGGGGTCCTTTGTCTGTAATGGCACAAGCATAATCCCTTCCCCACATGAGTAATTCTGCAGGTCCTTCCCATAACGCTGTCATAGGGTTTTTAAAATGAACTTTTGGCCAATGCTGCACCAATTCCGAATCCTACTGCAAACCCGAGTAATGTGTTGATGCTGGTGGTTCACTGCGATTACCTACTAACCGCAGATGATTCATAACATAAACTTCTTTCAGCACTCTGTCCTGTGGGCTCAGCCCATCCTCCCTGATTTTTTGTTTATCAAGCAGTCGTTTCAGGACTTGATGCGTCCTTTCGATGATTTATTGACCTGTGGAGTTACCTGGAATACCTGTGCTATGCTTCACTCCCCAACGAGCTAAGAAATCCTGGGTTCACCAGGCAAAATATCCTGACCCGTTGTCTGTTTTGATTTCCTGAGGCAAACCCATAACAGCAAAGCAGCCTCACCAGTCGAATGACAAAATGAGACACTTCACTTGTCATAGGAGTGGCCCAAACCATAGCAGAAAAGGTGTCTATGGTTACATGAATGCGTTTAAAGCAACCCAAAGAGGCGTAGCTAGTCACATCAGTTTGCCATAACTGCAAGGGCCCCAGGCTGCTAGGGTTAACCCCAGAACCCAATCCGCCAATCATGCCCTGGCATTGTGGACAAGTTGTGACAATTCCCTGAGCATCCTGCAGTGATATGCTGAATTGTTTGTGTAAAACTTTCGCACTTTGATGAAAAAACTCATGAGCCCTTCTGGCCTGGCCAAATTTATCAATGTTGGGAGAAGCAGAGGCCCAAAGTGGTGCCACCAATTGGTCAGCCTTCTCGTTACCTAAGGCCAGGCCTCCCTCCAATCCAGAGTGACTCCGTATATGTGTAATGAAATAATCCTGTTTACGAGAATTGAGTAACTGCCACAGTTGCAAAAAGAGTTGGATTTCCTTCAGTAATGCTCGCTCCATGCTCTCGACAACACCTACTACATAAAGAGAATCAGAAACTATGTTAACAGGATCATTTGGCCATTTTTCAAACACTCTGATAACAGCACGTAGCTCAAGAACCTGTAAGGAATCTCCTGGTCCCTCAAGGATGTCATTGAGCCATTTGCCTTTGTTCTGCCAAGTAAGGCCTGCTCTGGAAGTTTTTCGGCTGGCATCAGTAAAAACTGTGAGGCCTTCCACAGGTTGCTTTGACAATCAAGGTAGTTCTTCTACCTACTGATGCAAAGAGAAAAGTTTATGAGGTGGAAAATGACTGCTAATGAGACCCGGAAAATTCAGCAGTGCCCATTGTAAGGCGTCCAAATTCTGCAATGACCATTGTAAATAAATTTTTGTTATGGGAGAAGAATATTTTGGGGTTCCATTCCTGCAATTTCCAGTGTCCGCTTCCGTGCCTTGATTACAACTTTTGCTTTAGCCTCTATTCCCGTGGTTAAGGATTTGTTCACATTAAATGGTAAAAACACCTGTTCCAAAATTTTCAGTGGCTGTTTAGCCTGGCTATCCCATTGCATCAGTATAGCCATCATGTGTTTGTCTCTATTCAGCACAGCTACGGACAATGGTAAATTAGGAGACCAACGGTCTGCAAAGGAATTGCCCAATTTAGTGGTAATTTGAGTCAGAGCTTTCTGTTGTTTTTCATTCAATTCACGTGGCAAATTAGCCTGATTTCCCCCTTTCAGTAATGGTCTTAGGGGTTCAAGGTCTTCATTAGTAATGCCACAGGTGCTATGAATCCACTGTATGTCTCCAATTAACTTTTGAACATCTGCCAAGGTCTAAATCTCTGTACAAATAGTTAATTTTTGGGGCCAAATGTGGGCTTCAGTGATAAGCATACCCAAATATTTCCATGGGGCTTTTTGTTGAATTTTTCAGGGGCAATTTGAAGGCCTGCCTCCTGCAGTTGCTGCTGTAAGACAGGTAGCAAGGTTGCTGTATCCAGGTGTTCTCCTGCAATGAGACTATCATTCATGTAATGATAAATGAGATACTGTGAGTACTGTTTTCTTAGTGGGGCTAGCGTCCAGGCAACATACAGTTGGCACATCATGGGAGAATTTTGCATTCCCAGTGGCAATACAACCCATTGATACCTTTTTGCTGGTTCTGCCTTATTGATGGATGGCACTGAGAAAGCAAATTTTTCACTGTCATCCTTGTGCAGTGGGATTGTGAAAAAGCAATCTTTTAGATCAATAATTAACAACTGCCAATTGACAGGTAACTTTGCTGGAGAGGGTAGGCCAGGTTGCAGGAGTCACATATCCTGCATCACAGAGTTTATAGCTCAAAGGTCATGTAATAACCTCCATTTTCTTGATTTTTAGGGATTGTAAAAATAGGTGTGTTCCAGGGGCTCATAGAAGGTACGATATGCCCCTTTTTCAATTGCTCATCAACCAATTCATTTACATGGGCAAGTTTTTCTTCAGACAGCAGCCACTGATCAACCTAAATTGGCTTTTCTGTTAACCATTTTAATTTCAGGATTGGCCACCCAACACTGGCGGCTGCTAAAAATCCTCATTGGTAAGACAGAAACCCATCTGGCTCAGTGCATCTCCTCCCAGCAGCCAGATTGTGGTATTCATCACACAGGGTCTCACATGGGCACAAACATGTGCATCTTCATCAACCTACACTGTCAAGAGTGATTTACTAATTTGTGTCATCTGAACACCTCCCATCCCCATAACAGGGGTTCCGAGGGTACTCAAAGGCCATGTTGCAGGCCATGCAAATGAGGGAATAATGGTGATATCTGCACCTGTGTCCAGCAATGCAGCTTTTGTTGTCAGGGTCCCTCCATCAGGATGCTGAAAAGTAATGGGTTTAGTTGTCTTTGTTCCCGATAATGGTAATGTAAACATTACCTGAGGCTTACCTGTTGACCCAAAACCTCCATCCCCCCTATGCCTGATGCCTTGTCTAGGAACCTTGGGCTCAAAGGGAATTAATTGCGCCAGCCTAGTGTCTTTTGGAATGTGAATGGGTGTTCTCGATGTTTGCACCATGATTCCAATATTGCCTAAATAATCTGCATCAATCAGTCTAGGTAAAACAAAAATGCCTTGCTTTGATGTGGATGATCTCCCTATTAGTAGAGCGCTAAGCCCATGTCCCAAAGGTCCATTTGCTGTAGATGGGATGACTTGCATGTCAGTGTTTTCCAAGGTAGCTTCTACTGCTGTTGCCACATCAACTCCTGCATTCCCTGCTGTTGCTGACTGAAGAATGTCCAGGCAGCTGCGTAGTTGTGGGGAAGCACTTGTGTCATGGCGAGCCCCCCTTTCGTGCTCGACTTCACGTTTCCCAGCACTGTTCCATCTCTCTTGTGTATTGATTTGCATTTGCCGGTTCGGTGCCCGTACTTGTCACATATGTTGCAATTTCCCTTGAAACCAGTAGTTGCCGTTGTTCCATTACTTTTCTTTACAGCTCTAACTTTGCATTGCACTTTAAAATGTCCGCACTGACTGCACCAAAAGCAGACTTCATCAGGGCTACTTTCCTCTGCCGTACAAGTGGTTCAAGGGCAGTAGCCATCACATTTGCTAGATAGATGGCTTTGTCCTCTGGAGTTCCTACTATGGAACAAGCTTCTATCACATCTACCAAATTAGCTGTTCTGGGCAAAGTTTGCAGGATCCTTTTACAGGTGTGATTTGCATTTTCTACTGCCAATTGCGTTCCTAGTGCAGCTTTAACCTCTGGGGACATTCCCAGAGCCCTATCTATTGCATTTCTTAGGCGATCTAGGAAACTCATAAAAGTCTCATTTGCCACTTGTCTAATGGTGTGTAGCAGGCACAGGGCCTGCAAGGCCTCCCTGGCAATCAGCAGGCTAAGATAGGAAATGCCTAGTCATGATAACTGGACCTAAGAAGCCCCTTTTCTGCCTTCGGATCCTTGCTTATCTCTCTGTAAGACTATAGGTCACATCCCCCTCAACCCCTACTACTGGACAATTTCTAAAACTCCTGTACCCTATATAAAGCCCTACTTTTGCCCAGTTAGGCAGAAGAGCTGTCCCTGAGACCTTCGCAGAAGACTTCAATAAAGACATCTCTGTGGAACTTCATACAGCCTTCTCCTCTCTCTCCCTGCGTCTGCCTAAGGCACTTAGCAAGCTAAAGAGCTGAAATCACAGATAAGCTAATAATCGCTAAAGAGCTGATATCACCTAAGAGCTGAGCTTGTTAAGGTAGCCTGCGGCTGGGAGCTGCCTGGGAGCCCAGGCAGGCTGTGCTGAACAGGAATGCGCTATCTGGAGCAGCAACAGCCAGCCCGGGGTTACCCCGAAACCCGGCCAAGGCACACATTAATGGTGGTATAAGACGGTGGTGGTAGTCCCATGTCTAGAACTGCATGAAAAGCCTCTCGTGCTAGTTTCTGAGAAGACTGTTGCAAAATTGCAGTATGCAAACGTGCCTGAGCTTGCGGGTCAGCAAAAGGGCTTTTCCTCAGCATAATTTCTGGCGTGGCAAGCTCCCTAGGGTCTCCTTGGGGGACCCTAAGATTTTCTGCTACTGCAGCTTCTACCCACCTTTCCCGGTCCGCTTGCCACAGCAATCACTGTGTGGGATTTAAAAAAGTTGCAGCCAGCTTTCTGCAATCCAAAGGAGTCATCAATCCACTAGTAAAGATATGATCTAATAAGGTTTGCATGTAGGGATTTGTGACGGCTGTCACAAGGGTTTTTGGGATGAAGAAAGAGACATAGATCTGACTCCATGATCAGAAGGCTTGATTTATTATTTTATGATATATACATCTATTATAACTATACTAAAAGAAAAGAAAGGAAAGGTTTCCAGAAGCTGCTACCTAACCTAAGAATAGAAAGTAAAGAATGAAAACAAAGGAGCTCTCTCTGACTCTGTCTGAGAGAATTCAGTAAAAATCCTAAGAGAGGATTTTTCATAAAAGAAATGTCTGTGACAGGGATTAGACAGACCATACTGCATGACAGCTTTTTGCCCCTCACGGACAAGTTTCCAGTCCAGTCCTACCCACTTGTTAAAAACAGGACCACACTCCCAGTGCTAAAAGTGATTTCAGCATTTATTATAATAAAAAGGCCTAAAGCAAGGGGGTCCGTGGGCCAAGCAGGAGCGTTCCCGTCAAAGGTGCTGCAGTGCTGGCGCTGGGTCTTCTTGAGCAGCGATGTACCCGATGTTCCAGGTGGAGCGGCACGCATTCACTGGGTCAGATGCCCCTTTTTATCCTGTTTTTTGTCCCTTTGGATTGGTTTCTCTTTGGATCCTTTCATTTGCATGAAGGTTTAAGGCGCTTGATTGGCCCATTACAGTTCTGCCCAGGCTGACTCATTTTGCCTTGGGGAGTGGTGCACTTTACTTAGGTGTAATATGGTACGTTGAGTACCGTATTTATTATAACTACCCTTTTAATCCCTTTTTACAATATAATAACCAAACTAACAGTACATGCTTTAAAATTATTAGCTATTTTACAGCAATTTCTAACCTATTTGTAACACAGTGGTGTTGGTTCGGGTTACCGGGGACAGAGATCATTGGAAGCACTTGTGGGATAAATTCGCCTTCAATAAGTGCCTCTCTTATTATTCCCTGCCAACGTCTGGCTGGGTTATTATCATCATTGGAGACAGGATGGTTAGTAAATCTCCGTTCAGGACTCTCTCTCCTCCGCTCCGGACTTCTCTCCAACTTTATTCATAGCTTATGCTCCTGACTGTCGCATTGAGTCAGGGGATCAGACAACCTACGCATACCACGGTAGTGATCGTAATCTGGTTCCTTTCAGCTTCCCGCCCTTGCTGTTTTCTCCTCTCCTCCCCCCGCCAAGCTGTCTCATTATCAGGGTTTGTAGAACGAGCAAATCTCTGATCTGGGCTACCCTATCCGGCCTCTGCGGCTCTCACAGCCCTTAGGATCGGGGGAAATTGGAACTGCAGTAAGCCGATCTCGCAAATGATTCATCTTTCCTTTCTGCTTCCTCCATCAGCAACGCCTTAGTTTTTTCTCTTTCCC
>NW_005054819.1:40998-44006 GCF_000277835.1 Geospiza fortis
CAAGCAGAAGCCATTTATTGTTTACATTACACACACTTTTATAGATTCTACAAACTACTAAGATCACACTTCTTGATTGGTGCCTTTGTCTTCTTCCCTTGTTCTCTGCCTTCATTTCTCAGCATTCATGATTGGTTACCATGCAGGTATTCTACAGTCCTCTGTTACCTAGTTCTTGCGATCCTGGTATGTGGTTTCTCAGCTTCTTTGTTCTTATTTTAGCACAGTTTATGTGAAAAATGCCAATCACGTGTTAAAATTTTAGAAGTTTAATAGTAGCAAAATAGTAGTAAAAATTAGGACAATAAGAATTTGGACAATCAAAGTTAGGACAATAAATACAATAAAAAGCAAAGAATTACGGACATCCAGATGCTCTTGCACTAAGCCACAAAAGCCTGCCTCACTAACAAAGGATTAACCCTTAAAAGCAGTAGCCTGTTGCATATTCATATATTTCATACATGATTCAAAATTTCTTTTCAAACAAAGGGTGTTTTCTGGTTATTGTCAACTTCCCCCTCATCTTGTAAATCAATTATTTGGCTCCTCAAAGTCTGGAAGAAGTCTGGTTTTTCCCAATAAGGAGGTAATCATTCTTCTCTTGGGATCTTGGTGTCTTATTGCTGTTATCTCTATGCAAAGAATCTCTTGATTATCTTATCCATTCCTTGAGCTAGTTAGAAAAAGTATCTTACATCACATAGTTTCTATTTTCATATTATGCTATAGACTAAAACTATATTTACCATACTACTTAAAAGGATTAATACAGCACTACAAAAAATTAATACAGCATAACTTTCAAACATAACACATATAGTATTCATTTTAATATTTGCGAAGAGCCAATCATATAATATGCATTTTTCACAGTTTATATCTTAGTAACCTTGATGAATTCCACAGTGCCCTGAGAAAATTCTGATAAGAACAGTTACAGATGGTACAGCTGGTGCACACTGAGGCCTAAATTTTTCAGATTCATTGCTACACTGGCAGATGCTGGTGAGAGCACCATTGCCTCCTGCACACTTCACAGGCTGGCAATGAAGCAGCTTCATCCACATGGAGGGGAATCACAGCTTCTTCAGGTGCATATAACCCAGGAGCAAGCACCTGCAATTAAAGCATGAGCTAGGGCTCCTTCTCTTGTCTTCATTTGCAGAAGAATACCAAGGGAGGTTGTGAGATGAAATCATGACTGTGAGGCACATTGTTCTGAGCATTTACTACCAGTGATTCTTCCTCCCAGGGCTGCATTTTACACCAAGTAATAATGGATTTTAAAGGATGTCTTGGGGATGGTTTTTTTTATCCCATATCCATTCCCCACCACCACCAGAGATAGTTGGCGGATAAAGAGATAACCCGGGCTGAAAGGCCCAGCAAGGGGTCATCTCTGATGCCAAAAGTGCTCAGGCCTCAGCTAAGAATGAACATCTTAGTCTAGAGATCAGATGTGGGAAGAGATAAAAGAAATATTCTTGACTGAGAGACACTGTTTTATAAACTATAAAAGACACATGAGTTATCACAGAGGCAGAAGCCTTCTACACACACACCCTGAAAGCGTAGGAGACCTGTTCCTGGAGTTTGGATGCAGATTCTGTGGTTACTTCCCTGGGGTTTGAGGGAAAGGATCTCAGTGTGTGCCCCATCAACAACTGGATGGTAAGATACAATAAATCCTAACTTATATTATTTCTTTGCTAGCTGTAACATTATTAAGTACCGTAAACCTTGTGCTGTATATATCTACTAGTAGTCTTTTTGGTTTTGTCTTTATTCCTGTGTAGTATTAGATTGTTTTAAATCTTATATCTGTTAGTTTTATGCCTATTAAATAAATAATTCATTCTATAATAGACTGAATCAACCATTATTAAAGAAATTGTGAATGAGAGTGGGTTTTCAGGTGCTGGCCATCTCAATAAAGCTACTGCCTGCTGCCAGAGGCCTGGGCAAAAGGCAAGGACTTATCTAAACCCCCACATCCATTCATAACACCCTCCCACCCCCCAGCTCCAGAAGTATCGTGATGGCTGAGAGCCAGCCCGGGATTCTTGAGGGAGTTGGGGGCGAAGGGTGGTTACTTCCTTCCAGTGGGGCAATTAGTCTCTGGGGCCATGTGGTGTGGTACCTCTGGTTAGAGATACTGTTGCCTTGTGGTTTTTGCCTGTTTCTTTTTTTTCTTCTCCTTCAGCACTGTGACTGGGCTTGCCAGCTTGCTTCTCTGCTTCTCTGCTGCTTGGGATCCCAGAGCCAGTGTGTGCTGTGCTGGGAGCCCGCCATCCCCCAATGGGGCCGCCCCATCTGTGCAGCTTGACCCCGAGACCATCCATTGCTGGTGAGCTATCCAGGGGAGTGATTCCCCATCCAGCCCCACTGTTCTCTGCTGCTGCTTCAGGGCTTCTTGCTACATGTTAACCTGGCACCCAGACATCCTGTGACTTCTGGCACAGCCCTGGAGTCTTAGCTACACTTTGTCACCCCGGGTGTGCCCGCCTCTGCTATTCTAGCTTGCTGCTCTGAGGTTTCTGCTACAGCCCATTTCACCACGTGGAGGGGCACTGAGACCAGCTGCCCCTGTGGGTCTGTAAAGGCAGCCCCTTTTCTATCTCTCCTGCTTGCTTGCCCACTATTATGGTGTGGAGAGAGGTGGCTGAGCTCACACCACAGCGCCCCCTGCATTCGCAGGGGAGTCATCACACCTTCCCTGTCCAGTTGGGAGCCAAAAGCGCCCTGTCACGATCTGCTAGTACAAGTGGGGGTCGTGATGGTTCGTTAACTGATCTCAGATTGCAAAAACAACACAGAGGGCATTTCTGTATTAATCAAAATAAATGCACCTTTTATTGAGTGCCCACAGCAAATGTGATAGAAGGATTAGAAAGGAGATAAAGGATAGAGAGAGAGAGAAAGAGGGGGGGAATACAGCTACCAACAGAGAGACGAAATCCTCATGGTACAGCCGATAGATCTGTCTTGTCACGTCTGGGGGAATC
>NW_005054819.1:44491-46428 GCF_000277835.1 Geospiza fortis
GCATCCACCTCAACCAGGCCAGAACTCCAGTCAGCATCTTCAGGGTCTTCAGGTCTCTCTGTCCTTGCAACAATTGTGAGGCAAATGAGGGAAACTTCGGACCATCTCTTACATGCCCCTTCTGGCTGTGACTATAACTACACCAAAGGGGAAAGTGCTTGACAGCCGAGAGAAGACTGTTAGGGAGTTTCTGGTTTTGTTTGTTGTTGATGCCATTGTTGTTGTTTGCTTGCCTTGTTATACATACGTATATATATATATATATACACATATATATATATATACGTATATATATATATACTAGTAAAGAACTGTTATTCTTTTTCCCATATCTTTGCCTGAAAGCCTCATAATTTCGAAGTTATAATAATTCGGAGGGAAGGGGGTCACATTTTCTATTCCAAGGGAGGTTCCCGCCTTCCTTGGCAGACACCTGTCTTTCAAACCAAGACAAAGGGAAAGTGGACACAACTGCCTTTTGTAGGATACTTCATCCTTTGGATGGGCATTCATGATCTAAGAGTGGTCCAGAAGGAAACCTGCAGCATCTTCCAGCTTCCTTCTCTGGCTGTCACCACACAGCTCCCCAGTCTATGCTCTACTCAAACTGCAAAGAAAGAGCAAATTGCTTCCTCTTTCTCCCATCTCCCTGCCCTATCAAGTTCCAGCCAGGTTTTTATTGACACATTGGTAGACTGAGCAGTGCTCCAAGGTGCAGGATTTTCCCTTTATCTGGTTACTACTGTGAGTTGTTGTGTCTTTTGCCCCCACTCCCAGGCATGTTCAACTCTTTTGGCCAAACATATTCTTTAACTATATTTCAAAGTGTGAGCAATCAATTCTTGAACTAAAACATGCTGTTTCATCACTGCATGTACTGCAGGGGTATGGACAGCTAAACTTGGAAAATTACCTATTTGAGACATTGCAAAACTGCAGTGTCATTGCTTACCTGGAAGAAAAGACAGAAAAGGACAACAGCTCCAGCTGCTCACCACTGCAAGATGATGCATCAGACCCATTTTTATTCAGGGGTAAATGTGTACCATCTAAACTTCAATTTTCCATCTGACTTTCATGCCACTCAAAATTCAGCTTAAAGATGCTCTTGACACATTGTTTACCTTAATCAAAACAGAAATCCATCTTTCTTTCAGCACACAGCTTGTGAATGGATATTGCTTATGAAACAGCTCAAACTGTCTGAGAGCAACTGCCTATGCTTTTATCACAAGTGAGTCCCAGGAAGACAGTAGGAAGGAGAGTAGAAAAAAAAAAAGAAAATTTATACACTAAATTTTTGAAATAAAAGAATCTGCTGGAGAAGGTAATTGAGCTTGGGTAGGCAGACTTTCTTTACTGTCCTTCATTAGCATGTTCAGTCTTGGTAGCATGAATCTAGTGGATGGACTGTGTTTCTATACTGTAGCTACAGACAGATGCAACATGGAACTCTTACAACACTGACATCAGAGGCTTTTCCTCTGATAGAGTCTGCTGTGCTCCTGAACAAGGTTGCAACTCAAAATGTTTTCTTGCATTCTCAACTATTGGAATATGATCCCAATATTACCAGGTTGAACGTGCCTGGGCTTGTCTGGCCCTCGCTGCCTGACCAAAGGCAGCAGCCGTGGTGTTACACCCCAGAGATACCTTTGGTTAGTCGTATGCGGCAGCTAGGCTCTTGGAACAAGTCCAGGCAACAGAACTCAGGCTCGACCTCTGATGAAGAAGCTTTAGGCGAGGCGAAGAGGAAAAAAGGAGATGGATCCAGCTAGGGGGTCATAGTCCAGAGTTTATTCCTGGGCACGCAGGCCTCTGAATGTAGCGACAACGCTGACCGGATACCGACCACACGGTCCTGTGTCTTTTTAAGCTCAGGGCAAGGGGGAGGGGAAGGGGTAGGTGAGCTACCAACCAGGTAGCGGAAGGGGGGG
>NW_005054819.1:46445-54181 GCF_000277835.1 Geospiza fortis
GGGGGCTCAGGAGACAAATGACACCTGGATGGCCCAATTGTCCCCAGGGCTGAGAGGCATCTTTTGAACTTCACCTATCAGACGACGGCCTTGCTGACCTTCTGAGACTGATGGACAGCTCTCAGCAGGAGGCAGGGAGAGGGGACAGGGGAAGTGGGAAAGCCAAGACAGGACACTGCTTCACACTGTAACACTCAACATTTTATAAATTCTCAACAACCCTTGCTATTTTTCTTACAATTCTATGAAGTGAAATCTACCCATGATAGATTAAACTGGCACAGACTCAACATGGCAGCAATTGAATCAGCAGCATGGTCCTAAATTTCTTCATTTTAACAATTATTGTATTCTTTTTGTTGGTAACATTTCACTGAGCAAAGCAAAATTAAAGCAAGTGAATGTGACAGAAATCTGCCAGGATGCCACTGGAGGAGTCTAACATTTATTTTGCAAGCAAAGTTTTGCAACATTGCTTGTGTGTTCACAACTACACCAGAAACTGCCTGAGAAACTGAAACTTGTGCTTGTGGCTCTTCCCTCTCATCACCTGAAGAGGCATTGGAACTGTTGTGATGGGTATGGTACCCTCCTGAAAGAGAAAAAGATGGTTCAGTACTCTTCAAAGTCAGAGAAGGAACAGAGCATCTCCTACAGCTCTTACTTGAGAGTTAGTGGTTAAAAAGGGGGGATGTTCTTATATTAGTTCACTATTATTTTTAAAGAAAGAAATTACTCTTGCTTTATTTTTTCAAAATAAAAATATTTTAAAAATAGCATGGGGTGAATCAGAACGAGCTGTAAGAAACACAGCCCCCACTACAAATAAAATGTTGTACTGTCTCACCCAGCTCTTTGATTTTTTTGTGTATTGTGCTGGTTTTGTACTACCTAGTTTTTGGTAGTGGGGGGGCCACAGAGGTGGCTTCTGTGAGAAGCTGCTAGACGCTTCCACCATGTCTGGCAGAGCCAATCCCTGATGGCTCTGAAGATGGATATGCTGTTGGCTAAGGCTGGGCCAATTAGAGATGATGGTTGTTGTATTAAACACGTTTACAACAATACATATACAGTAATATATTATACAACTATACTCACGCATTACAGTAATATCTTATACCAGTTACATTACACCCGCATCTATCTCTATTTGTCGAGGCGGTCAAAGTAAATACCTTAAATGTCCCAAACCAAATCTCTCAACATAATTATTACTGGTTGGTGGCTCACCTATTCCCAGGTGTCTTAATTAGATAATCAGGTCTAGACCTCTTTGTGGCTTCCACCTGCCACTCTCAGCTTCACCAACGCCGCCTCCCCCACCAGGGGCTTTTCCCAATGCATGTCCATCCCCTCCAGGGGCTTTTCCCAAAGCACACAGCCAGAAGCATCTGCAGCTAATCCAGCAGCGATCCAATGAAGGATATTGCTGCCAGACTGCCACAGAGCCCTGGCATGTCCAAAGCTTCTCCAACCCTCTCCTGGGGTCTACCCTCATGGGGTCAATCTTCCTCTGGAATTATTCATCCCCTCCAGGGGAACTCACCATCTTCTCCTCCTGCAGTCTTCTCCTGAGCAGCCTTCTCCTGCTTCTTGCAGTCCTCCTCTGCAGTCATCTTCTGGGCAGCCTTCTGCTAGCTCTTTGTCCGGCTCCACCCTTTTATGGCCCTGTTTCTCAATTACTTACAGGTGTCAACACAGCTGCAACTCATTGGGGAATACTGTGCCCCCTTACAATTCTCCCTACAGATGGTAATGCCTCTGTGATAACATATTTAAGAAGAAAATCAAAACAAAGTGGGGCACAGTTTTAATTCCAGACAGAGAAGAGGTGGAGGTGAGAACATGTGAGAGAAACAACATGGAGACACCAAGGTCAGTGAAGAAAGAGGGGGAGGAGGTGCTTTAGGCACCAGTCAAGATGCCTCTGGAAGCTGTGATGAAGACCATGGTGAAGCAGGCTGTCCCCCTGCAGCCCATGGGGATCCACGGGGAATGCAGAGATCCACCAGCAGCCCGTAGGGGAGGATGCTGTGATCCTGTGGGAGACCTGGTGGAGAGAGGGTCCCTGCTCCCAGGCTGGAGCAGTCTGTCTTTGAAAGACTGCATCCCATTGAAGAGTGACCCATGCTGCAGCAGTTTTGGGCAGACTATTTGCCCGTGGGAGGAAATCACATTGCAGCAGTTTTGGGAGGACTGCTACTCGTGAGATTGGACCCACACTGGAGAAGTTCAAGCAAAACTGACTCCTCTGGGAAGGGACCCCACGGTCTCACAGGGGAACGACTTTTCTGCCTGAGCAGCAGAAGAAAACCTTGAGTGATGAACTGACCAAAACCCCCATGCCCTGTCTTCCTTAACTGTTGGTGGGTAGGAGGGAGGGGTTGGGGGGAAAAAGGTGTTTTTAGGGCTTATTTTACTTCTCATTATCCTCCTCTGGTTTTGTTAGTAATAAATTTCACTTTGTACCTCTAAGTCGAGCCTGTTTTGCCCTTGGAGTGTTTTGTCCCCATCCTTACCTCAATTCATGAACCCTTCAATAATTTTTTCTCTCCTCTGCCCAGCTGTAGTGGGGAAGGGGCGGGGGGGGCGATGACTGAACAGCTTTTGTGAGTGCCTGGAGTTTGGTCAGTGTCAAACCACAACACTGCTCCTCATGTTTTTACTGCATGTAAAAGTCATACATATTGAAATTAACTCAGGGCATGCCTGAGCTCTCCTGTTAACTGCATGAGTCTGAAGTATACTAAAACTACAGTATTTGTACATATTACACAACTTATGTTTTTATGTATGTACTATTCTGCACTGTGTTATATTGAGAAATTTGTAAAATTACAAAAGCAGTACTTTAAAACTTAGGAAATGTCAGAACTAAGGTAACCCATGTGGTTTAATTCAGCTTTCTTGTGAGTATGCATCAAAAATGGGCTCCAATGACATGATCACAAATGATTTTTCTGTTAAGGTCTTTCTTGCTTTCAGTTCACTGAATGACCAGTACTCTAGTGAGCTTTCCCTAGAGGCTTATTTTACCTCACCACTCTACACACGGCCGTATCCTTCATTTCCCAAACAATATTCACACCTCATAAAAACTGAGTATGCATTTCCTTAGGAGGGTTTAACCTTAATAAACCAACATCTGAAAACTCTCTCTTCCCTTAGAATTAAAGAAAAAGTCTCACTTAGTCACTGCTGACCAAGGTTAGAACCAAGATTGCTTGGAGCAAGTGGGGACTACAGAAAATTGATGTCAAACTTTAGCACAGTAGGGCCTGGAGAAACCTTAGTTTAACTTGAAAATATTCGGGCAAATTTTCACAGGCAGTGCAGGAGGCATATCTAAGGATGCAAAAGGTAATAAGTCTGCCAAATTTCAAATCCTTGTTCCAAAGTATAAAAGAACTAAACTTTCCAGCCAAAATTGTCTAAACAATCTGTGGAAAAAAACTTCTTTATTTTTATGATCTCCTGAGAAATAGCTGAGCAACTTTCACTTCTTTTTCCTAGAAGAATTCAGGCTGGAACAAACAAACAGCATGGAAGATGTGAGCTGGAATAGAGAAGGCCAGGCCAAATAAAAAGGTATTGCAAAGATCTTGCAATTCACCAAAAAGATACCTGTGCCTCACCAAATAATGTTGGTATTTTCGGTGCAGGCAGTTAATTAACATTTTCTAAAAACATATCAATTTTATATGCAATGTATTCTTCCATTTTGAATTTTTTTTTCAGGTTTTGGTGGTGCTTGTCTTGAATGTTTCATCACTACATAATTTTTCTAGTGATGTCTCTATTCTCGGTGTTGGAACACTTGTAAATCAAGTGTACCATGCCATTGGACCCTGAAGAGAGTAGAGAGAATCTAGAAAACATGCACAAGTCATAAATAGAGGCAATTGTTTTCCCTGCAAGTATCAGACAACAAAATGTCTAGGAAACACTGATCTAATCATTTTAGCAGGTTGTTAATTTCTAAATCTAAAACCTACGATTTAAATAGAAACTTTATTCACACTCTGCGTTCTGGCCATTCTAAGTAGATATATGGCACTGATAGGTTTGTTCCAGATTTCATTGGATTCAGCATTTTCAGAGAAACCAATACCTCAGTGGATCTTCTTACAGCTTTCAATTGAACCTCTGTAACCCCCAGCAAGCATACCAGATACTTAATTACTGTCAATTCAAAAATTGTGATGCATTAGAAACAAATTACTGGAATGGAATAAAACAAACAAAAAACCCCCACATTATTCTGTTGAACTAATTTGTAGGAATGTGCCCCCTGTTGATGGAGTGACAAAACTATCCTTTGTCCCCTTAAAAAGGAAAGAAGCCCAGAAGTTTCTCTCCTCGATTAGGTGAAAAAGGTGTCTCATAGGCCTGGGGGACTTCACCTCAAACTTAAGGATAGCTAATTGGACAGGAGCCAAAAAGTCCAGCCTGGGCAATTTACTAGAAAAAGAAGAGAACAAAGAAACTAATCGCTTTTGTGAGGTGTTTTACCAGGGGCAGGAGGGCCTCTTGCACCTGGATCGGCTTTTCTCTGTAAAGAGTTTGTTATTTTGCCTTTTATTAAAACCTTTTTGTTTCCAATACTGCAACAGAAGCCATCCTGCTGATTTTATGCCTTCTAAGGTAGCTGAGCTATCTTGGGTGTTAAATAGACCTCCAAGAGCTTATGAGACCTGGCTTGAGGAGGCTTCTATTTCGCTAATTTGCCTTCCTCAACATTTATTTAAAAGGATTCTGATAGGTTTCATTTGATGCTTCCAGTCCCACACAATATATATTCACTTTATTGTAGAGTACATTTGAATCTCAGACCACACCATCCAGTAGTTTGTTCATCATGAGTAGTCAATGTAATACTTGTTCCAAATAAAATCAAAACTGTAGTTCTTTGTTCTGATTCTGGCCAGGTGTGAAAGACTGGAAGGATTGCTGACTCAAAATATTTTGGGCACATGTGAGGGGGAAGGGGCAGATGGGGCCTTACTCTGGTGAGGCAATGCCCTGGTCTACACACCTCACCCCCCAGGGCCTGTAACCCAGCCCCACAGTGGCCACCAATCACTGGCACACTGGAGGCAATGCTCCACACCCCACCCCTGGAGCCCCAATCTAACCCCAGAGTGGCCAGATGACCAGAAATCCCACCTGGGGAAGGGCCCAAGAAAGCCAAAGGACACTTAACCCAGGACATGAAGCGAGCACATCTTACCCCTACCTTCTCTTAAAATTTCTATCAACTAAACACCACTGGAACCCAGGAGTCATAGCTATATTCATTCTTTTCTATATCTTTTTTTCTCTTTCTCTTTATTCTCCTTCTTCTAATTATCTCTCCTCAGAGTTTTGAGTAACTTAAAATCAGATGGGGCTTGGAGCTTTCTAAGTTGAATGGCCTGAGTTAATGCTTTGTGAAATGTTTAATGTTGATTGAATGCTGCTCTAAACTTTTACCAAATTTCTCTGATTTTCTGAAGTTGCCAGTAAAGTTTTTTGTTGTTTTGACCGCTTGAGACTATCTTATTGGTATTTCTCCTGTGCATCTAACTCAGAGTACATAAAAATCCTGTAAGCCCTTTTAAGAGGCTCATTGAGCCAGTTTTTGGGGCCTTACACCAGGACAGGGTTAATTTTTACAGTAGTCAGGAGGGTCATGACCAGAACCCAGAGGTTATTCTATACCACCTCACCATATGCAGGGGGCGGGGGTAAGGGATCCCTGTAGCAGGACACCTCCTTGCCACAAGAGCTTATCTGTTGTTTGTTAGCTGGTGCAAGGCATTTTGCCTTTCACAAAAGCTTTCTATTTGCTGAAATAACTCACTAAAGACAGCCTGCACCGTGGAAGTGACACTTCTAGCTGACAATAAACATCTTGCTGTGGAAATGAGATGTGGAAAGATAAGCTGGAATTTCTCAATGACAGAGATGCCACTTTACAAACTATGAAAGCTACACCATACTTTCACAATGCAGAAATCTTCTGCACATTCCCTGGAAATGTGTGGAGTTTTCTTCCCGAAGTTGGGATGCTGACTTTCGCGGTTACTCTCCTGGTGGTTAAGAGAAAGGAATCTGTGTACGCTGTCGCAAATCCGGTGGTAAGTTACATTGACTCCTAATCTATAATATTTCTTTGCTAGCTGTAATATAGGTAACTTTATGTCATGCACTGTTTTATGTAATCTACTAGTAGTTTTTTGGTTTATACTGTGTAATAAGTAACTCTGTTTAAGGCCTTTTGTCTGTTACCTTCTGTCTATTCAATAAATAACTCATAATAGACCTATTCAGCCATTCTTAAGAACTTGCAAGCCAGAATGATTTAGGTGCAGGTCACCTAAGTAGAGCTGCTGCCAAAGATCTGAGCCTAAGGCAGGGCTTGTCTAAAGTTCTCACTTGATCCATAACAGTCCCTTCTAGTTGGGTAGTGTGGTGGGAGCAGTGGGAGTGTTGCTGGTTTCCATGTAGTGAGCACTCGTGTTTGAATTGTTTGCCTATCTTGTACACTTTGCTATTAGTATTGTTGTTGTTACTGTTTGTTTTCTTAGCTCATTGCTGTTTCCAGTAAGTTTTTCTTATCTCAACTGGTGATCTTTACCTTTTTGTGCTTCCAATTCTCCTCTCCAGCCCGCCGAAGGGGCAGGGGGAAGGGGGAGTGAGTAGGCAGAGTGTGGTTTGGAGTGTTTCAGTGAGAACACTAAATTTAGGAATACCATCCCTAAACCATAACATTCTTGCATAGTGCAGCGAGGAATAATGGAATTTAGGCTCCGTATGTCAGTTCAACTGTATAATGAGTGAGGAAAAAAGGAAGATGCTAATATGGATGCAGATTTGAACCTTTTTGAAGTCTGCAACAATTCAGATACAGGATTCCAGTCAAGGGTTTTTTGTATATCAAGTTTAACCAATTAGCACCCCCACTCTCCTCCTGTCTTGGTTTGAAAAGACAGGTATCTGCTAAGGAAGGCAGGAGCCTCCCTTGAAATAGAGAATGTAAACCCCCTCCCTCCGAATTACTATAATTTTGAAATTAAGGGGTGAGTGAAGGGGTTAAGTTAGAAATGTAGTTAGCAAAGATCATATACTGTGATTAGAGCTTAACAAGAAAATCAGTAGATACCAGGTGAGGATAACTGAAACAGGGTGGAGAATGACAGGTGATACATGAAGTATTGTAAGAGTGCAGGAGCCATAAATACCACTGACTTCTAAGAATAAGAGGAGGTTTGGACTGTGGCCACCAAGTCAAGGAGCCCTGCCAACTTGACATGGGTGAAGAGTTTACCATGAGGAAGATGTCTTACTTCCTCCCCAGAAGTCCACCGACCCAATTAGAGGACAATTGCACAGCCGCAATGGATATTCAGCTGATTATAATACAAAGCAGGCTGGTAATGATTATGTATTATGTGTCCTTAGAAACTGCGTGAATATGTAAAACCTTTTATGTATAAATAGAGAGCAGGAGTCTCCATCTCCTCATGCATGTCTTTGGAAACAATTTCACATGCGTCCGGCACTGTAATAAATACCCTTCTTTTGAACTTTAATTAGTTGAAGAGTCATCTGTCTGTGCTTCAGGGCTCTCAGGGAAAAAGATATGGGAGTAGGAATAACAGTTCTTTATCAGGGAAAAAATAAAAATAAAATAAAAATGCAATAATATAAAACAACACTGACAGAGTCAGAATATGACCTGACACCCTGTTGGT
>NW_005054819.1:54494-58051 GCF_000277835.1 Geospiza fortis
GAGCATCTCACAATGGGATGATGTAATTTTATCAGTCATGCAGTGAGACTCAGTGGCCCATTAACAGAAGATATTTTCCAGAGGGAGGATTGGTTGTGGAAGACATAAAGAAAACTGCCCCACCTGGTTATAACAGGTGGCCCAATTAACAGAAGATAACTGCCCCACGACTAACAGATGGCAATAGAATACCCCCCCCCCATCCATGTCTTGCATTTCCAACCTAAGACACCCCCCCCACCCCACAGGCTCACAAATGAGAAGGTAAAGTGAAGGCCATGACAGTTTATTTGGGAAAACTGTACATATCTGATAATGTTGCATGTATACATATCGCAGCTTAATTTTTCCCTGGACATGTATATGTCATTAATACTAACCTCCTAGAATACTTAAACTGGAACAAGATCAAGTTTTGAACAGGTCTTAATATCTCCATGTAGAATTAATTCGATTGTAGTTTGATCTAATTATTGCAAAGACATTTAATGAAACAATATCTGGCTTAAGCAAATATAAGCCATGGAACTCAGCTCAAACCTAGCTTATCACTATCTCATATAACTGAACACCATAATGGAAGTTGGAGTACTGCTGAGAAGTGGCATTATGGGAAGTGGTGAGTTTTGAATGTAGAACAAAACACCATGAGGATGATAAAAAGCAAGTCAGCCCTATGACTATGGTCCTTATATTGTCAACCTTGTTTGCAGCACTCTTAATAATTTGGAAATGGAGTCTTTCCTCACTGATTGTCCTTTCTTTTACACATACTGTTTTTTTTCTTCTCCGTTATTCTGTATTTTACTTCTTAGAGTACATAATAGCAGCATTGTCAAATAAAACGTGATCAAAATGGCAATCTCCAAGCCTCTGGGGATGAATCAAAACCAAAACTACATTACTACACTTATTCCTCTAAAACAGAGATGTGAGGTTAAGCTACAGAAACTCATGATTGAGCAAAAGAACAGTACATTTCTGCTGCATAGGTAAGGAATGGTTTGCACTTGAATGCAACTATTGCTTAACTTCCTTTTCCAGGCTTTCAGTTGCTTAATCTAACTCTGATTAATTTAAATAAAGCAAAAAAAAAAAAAGTATACATTTTGCTTCCTCTGAACGTTTTGTTATTTTTGTTTAGGAGGAAAAAGATAGGATAAATAAAACCCCTCTTTCATACTGACCTATATGAAGAAAACCAATAGGTTATAAACACAGACTTCAGACTTCATTCAAGGGAAATAATCCAGAAAACTCTTTAAAAGATATTTACATATATATAAATGCACCCTGCTTGTCAAAAAATATTTATACAAAAATTAAGACAACTGTTAATTCTCAAGTGTTATAAATATAAAATGTAACCTGTTTTCCAAGTCAGTTCAGCCAAAACTTATTTCAGATCATTTATATTACTGAACATACCTGAAAATTTGTAACTAGTAAACTAATGAATCACAGTGGAGTCTCAAATCAGACAACTGGAAATGGAGATGGAAGTCTGAAGATAAACTAAATCAGCAATCAACAAGGACCAGATCAGTTCAAAAAATAAAAATGTTCTAGCCATACCACTTGTATTCATAGCATCTTAATAAATTTAAATTTCATTTTTATTACGTTAGCTCTTTAAATTTACACTCACAGTAATGTTTTATACAAACCCTCCCCCCCCAAACCAACCTCACTGTAATATTCATTTTGGAAAGGGAATTTAGTTGTGTTTTTGTATATGTGCTTAACTTCCTAGTGATATACCACTGGGCTTCCAAATAGATAAATTATGTTTAGCATCTCAGTAATTGCAGCTTTAATAAGCTCCAGTAACTGCAGCTATAGAGAAAGAATACAAAAAAAGAAACTTAACGTGTCACAGACATATTTTATGAAAAATCCTTTTGCTAGGATCTTTTCTCCTGAGAAGCTGAGAGACTTCAGAAACATAATGTAAACAATAATTATCTGCTGCTGTGGAATGCAACAGGTGGGTCTGTGATTGGTCTCGTGTGGTTGTTATCTTTTAGTATAGTTTTAATAGATAATTTTCTTTTAATATAATATATATAATAAAATAATAAATCAGCCTTCTGAAACATGGAGTCAAGATTCTCCTCTCTTCCCTCCTCCTGGGACCCCTGCGAACACCACCACACTTGAAGTAATATATCAAGTGAAACCAGACATAACAGAATGCGGAAATCAGCTAACCAAGGACACTTGGTGAAACAACCAAGGCCAGAAGAAGGAACAAACAAGGCCAACCATCGATATAAAGTGCTAATTTGGGTAGAAGGTAATTCTGGCAGGGGGAGATCGCGACCACTGACTCACCACCACCAACCCAAGAAACTCACCAACTCAAAAGAAGACTGATCATACAGACTAATTAGCATAAGAAATAAGAGAATAATTTAACCAATAGAAAGTAGAATACAAATTAATGAGAAAACTATGTAACTTGTTGCCAATGAACACTGGTGCCTTTGTATGCTAAAATGAATAAAAGTGAAAAATTTTGATAGTCATGCTGCTGGCTTTGTGGATTTGCCATCCAGTGCCCCTTTCTGTACAGTACTGTGGATAAATCAAATACTTCAACTGTGTGTGGATTGGCTTCTTGCACACCAGGTGATAGAACCTGTTTTAGGACAACAGTAGTCCATGTAACAAGTAGTTGCCATTTTCAGGGGAAGTGTGAATACATTTAAGTTCTCCTTGTTGAGATAACATTTGTCATAAGACAGTCCTTGCTGTGCAAACTGGATGGGAGCTGATTTTTTTCCAGTCAACGATCAGTTTCATAATCAGTTCCTGTTATGGGCATCAATCCTTCATTCATTCAGTCATAAAAATGTGACTTATTAGAAAAGGAAAAATAGAGTCTAAAGGCACAGAATCATGTGGCTGCTCTACTAGGAATCTGTAAGCAAAGAATTGCTTTAATATAAGAAATCCAAATCTAGGAAAGTAAAAAGGCATTTGAAGCCGGCTTTTAGCTAGTCAACTTCCTTAAAGATTCAAATGATTTTGAGGACTACAAAGTATGCACTAAGATACCATATTTCAAAAAGCAATAAGGCAAATAGTATACTCATTATTTTTTAAAAGTTACTATGGTAGTATAGGCATACACAGTATAACTTGATTACAATGTGTGGTACTGTTTCTACTACATAGCCCTATAACTGTTTCCTTTCTACATAATCAGAGATTAAATTAAGAATTCAGGTGAACACAAAACCACCCTTGTGACACAATCTACCACTGGCAACAGTTTTTCAGCAGCAGCAATGTTTGCTCTGCTTGTTGAGTCACATTCATTCTGAGGAAAGTCCACAAATCAAAGTTCAGAGATTAAACACTGTCATACTTGTGAAGAGCTTCCTCTAGCTTTTGTGTCACTTTTTGAAAAAAAGAGTATTTGCTGCTGCAAGAAATGCTGCATCTGTAATTTAAAGTCCCTCACACGAATTTTGTGGAAATGATTAATTTCTGCTAGGGTTGCAAAAGAAAGAATTTTACAGCGTTCTTCAATGCCCTCAGCTTTTGGGAGT
>NW_005054819.1:58075-62448 GCF_000277835.1 Geospiza fortis
TTGCTCTCCTTTACTTTGGTAAGGGCTCCTGTGTAAAGAACAAAACAAAATAGTTGAACTGTGAGCATAATGTTGACTCAACTCCTGTACTTTAACAAGTGATTTAATAACAACAACAACGATTAATAGAAGGGTCATTCTAAATATATTTATATGTGTGCATATATATATAGAAATGAAAAGGAATAAAATTAAAACTTTTTCAGATGAAAAATCACAGAACATTTGAATCTTGTTAAAAAAACCCCAAAACTTTAAGGTGTTAGCTTGCAAAAATTGCCTATTTCACAGTCTTAAAAAACTAATGGTATACTTCAGAGAATATCTGATAAATATATGCCATGGGTTGATGCTGGTCAGATGCCCGGCACCCACGAAAGCCACTCACTCACTCCCCTCTGCAGCTGGACAGAGGAGAGGAAATTTAAATAAGGGTTCATGAGTTAAGGACTGGGAGAAAGATCATTCATTAAATACCATAATGGGCAAAACAGGCTCCACTTAGAGATATAAAGTGAATTTATTACTAACAAAATCAGAGCAGAATAATGAGAAGCAAAATAAGGCCTTAAAAACACCTTCCCCCCACCCCTCCCCTCCTTCCCAGCTTTACTGCCTACCCCAAGTGGCTCATGGAGACAGGGAATGGGGGTTATGGTCAGTTCATCACCCAAGATTTTCTTCCGCTGCTCAGGGAGAGGAGTCATTCCCCTGCTGCACTGTGGGATCCCTCCCACAGGCAAACAGTCCTCCCAAAACTGCGATGACATCAGTCACTTCCAAAGGATGCAATCCTTCAAGGACAGTCTGTTCCAGCCTAGGAGCAGGGCCCCTCTCTCCACGGGGCTCTCACAAGATCACAGCCTCCTCCCAGGCATCCACCTGGAAATCCATCTGGAATGGGAACCTCCCCTACAGGCTGCAAGTGGATCTCTGCATTCCCCGTGGATCCCCACAGGCTGCAGGGGGGCAGTCTGCTTCACCATGGTCCTTACCACAGCCTGCAGAGGCATCTTGGCTCTGGTGCCTGGAGTACATCCTCCCCCTCCTTCTTCACTGACCTTGGTGTCTGCATAGTTGTTTGTCTCACATATTCTCATTCTGCTCTTCTCTGCTTGAAAAGTAAAACTGCGCCACAACCTTTGTTTTGATTTCTTCTTAAATATGTTATCGCAGAGGCCTTACCACAATTTCTAATTGGCCCAGCCTTGGCCAGCAGCACATCCATCTTCAGAGCCATCAGGGATTGGCTCTGCCAGACATGGTGGAAGCTTCTAGCAGCTTCTCACAGAAGCCACCTCTGTGGCCCCCCCTCTACCAAAAACCAGGCCATGCAAACCCAGTACAGTATACCAGCATACAAGCAGTGGAAAAATATGAAAGCACTAGAGAACCAGTCAGATCAATTTAAGCCTACATAAACACCAGAAAAACAGCCCCATTCATGTAGCAGGCACAGGGCCTGCAAGGCCTCCATGGCATTCAGCAGCCTAAGATAGGAAATGCCTAGTCATGATGACTGGACCTAAGAAGCCCCTCTTTCACCTTCGGACCCTTGCTCTCTGTAAGACTATAGGTCACATTCACCTCGACCCTTATCATGAGACAATTTCTAAAATTCCTGTATCCTATATAACGCCCTACTTCTGCCCCGTTTGGCAGAAGAGCTGTCCCTGAGAACCTTCACAGAAGACATCAATAAAGACATCTCTGTGGAACTTTATACAGCCTTCTCCTCTCTCTCCCTGCATCTGCCAAAGGCACTTGGTGAGCTAAGAGCTGAAATCACAAATGAGCTGATAATCACTAAGAGCTGATCTCACTTAAGAGCTGAACTTGCTAAGGTAGCCTGTGGCTCTGGAGCCTGCCTGAGGGGCCTGCACAGGTCATACTTAATTGGACTTCTCTGTCTTGGGCACCCATGGCAGCCGGGGTCAGGGAGACCCCAAAAACACCTGAGTCGCCTCACATTCAGAAACTGGACTTTGTGGAACATTTCATTTCACAATTTTTGTGAAATATAAAAAGGAGATCTGAATACACAAAAACTTGCTAATACACCATTCTGCTTTTATACTGCAGATATTCCAAAATTAATTATAGATTACTAGATGTGAAAAATGCCAATCACTTGTTTTAAAATTTTAAAAGTTTAATAGTAATAAAATAGTTATAAGAATAGTATTAAAAAATAGAGCAATAAGAATTTGGACAATCAGAGTTAGGACAATAAAGGACAATAAAAAAAGCAAAGAATTATGGACATCCAGATGCTTTCCTCAAAAAAGCATGTCTGCTAACAGAGGATTAACCCTTAAAAGCAATAGCTTGTTGCACATTCATATATCTCATACATGATGCAAATATTTTCAAACAAAGGGTGTTTCCTGGTTATTGTCAACTCCCTCCCTCATCTTGTAACTCAATCGTCTTGGTCCCGCAAAGTCTGGTTCTTTCCGATAAGGAGGCAATAATTCTTCTCTTGGAATCTTGGTGTCTTGTTGTTATTATCTCTCCTTGAGCTAGTTAGAAAAAGTATCTTACATCACATAGTTTCTGTAGCTTAAAACTATATTCACCACACTGCTTAAAAAGATTAGTACAGTACTACAAAAAAGGATTAATACAACATAACTTTCCAACATAACACATATAGTATTCATTTTAATATTTGCAAAAAGCCAATCATATAATATGCATTTTTGACACTAGATAATCTAAAAGTTTATTTCAAAGTTGTAGAGATCCAGGTAGAGCTAACACAAGCTTGTAAGAACTAGAAGAAACACAGAGCAAAAGAACTGATAGTCTTCCTTGTCCAAATAGCTAATTAAAGCATACACATCTTACAAAACCAAAATATCACCCAAACTAGATTTGCCTAAAGCAGTAAAGCAGACTTGTCTAGTGACACATAATACCAAGATGAGTCTTAGACATTTATTTGTCTCCATTTCCCATAAGAACAACTTCTTTGCCTTAAATATTATATACATATTTTATTCATATAACTGAAACTCGTCAGACCAATAAAGCTTTTACCTTCTCACAAAATGTTAGTAATATGGCATTTTTCACAACCTTTGTGATCACACTTAAGTTACTTGTTCCTTCAACTATTTGTAATGTCTTAACTAATTTTCTCTTTTCACATTACATTTCTTAACATACATGGAGGGTTGACCCTGGCTGAATGCCAGATGCCCACCAAAGCTGCCCTATCACTCCCCTCCTCAGCTGGACCGGGAAAAAAAACTATAACAAAAGGCTTCTGGGTGGACATAAAGACAGGGAGAGATCACTCATTGATTACTGTCATGGGCAAAAGAGACTTGACTTGAAGAAATTATTGAATTTACCAAGAAAAATCAGAGCAGGATAATGAGCAATAAACCCAAAACTTAAAACACCCCTGCCTCTCCCTGTGAGGGACTGGAATGTTAATGGCTCAAACAATCAGGGTGCAAGCTAAGGATGTGCAAAATAACTGCCCAGGTGCAGAGGGTGAGCACACCTGCCACCTCAGGCTACAGCTGGGTGTTGAACAAGATAAGGGAAGAGGTTGATAAGAGGCAAATCCTTCGAGGTGGGATAATGCTTTTTATCATGCCAAAGTCCTTACACAAGTGGCTCAGCTGTGAAAACTCCCCTCTGGGAAGCACCAGGACATTCACATGTAGCCCAAAAGTAATCACGCCTTCTGATGGGCCATAATTTACTCAACTGTGCTGACCTGAGAGGCAGCTGTGGCATCTTCAGAGGTGTCATAAACCATCAAAGACTCACAAAGTGTCCCATGATCTACAGCATTGCATCATTCAGTGTGAAACTCCCCACCCCAGGGGAGGTACCTGAGCATTCCCACCTTGACCTGAGGTATATAACCCATGGAACTTATTCAAGAACTGCTCCAGCAGGGGGTCCCCCATGCGGTCATGAGTCCTGACAACAAACCTGCTCTAATGTTGGCTTCTCTCCACAGGGTCACAGGTCCAGCCAGGAGACTGCTCCAGCATAGGCTTCCAACAGGGTCACAGCCTCCTTCAGGCATCCACCTGCTCCAGCATGGGGTCCTCCATGGGCTGCAGGGGAATCTCTGCTCTGGCACCTGGAGTGCCTCCTTCTCTCCTTCCCTGACCTTGGTGTCTTCAGGGTTGCTTCTCTCACATATTCTCACTCTTCTCTCCAGCTGCAGGTTCTCGCCACAATATTTCTTTTCCCCCTTCTTAAATATGCTATCCCAGGGACACTACCACTGTCACTGATTGGCTCAGCCTTGGCCAGTGGCAGGTCTGTCCTGGAGCTGGCTGGCATCAGCTCTGCCAGACATGAGGGACGCTTCTAGCTTCTTCACAGAAACCTCCCTTGCAGCT
>NW_005054819.1:62468-65969 GCF_000277835.1 Geospiza fortis
TTCACAGACAGGACTCCCTATACATTGCCTTCAAGAAATGTTTTCCTATGGTCTCTACAGTGACTCTAGCCAGCAAGCTAACAGACAAAGTTCTCTGCCAATCTTTCAGGAGGACAACCTCCATGCTATCTGCTGTGCTGCAGAAGCAGGTTTGTCTTCTTGTCAGCCAGAATCCACACATGTAGTAAACACCATTAAACAGTAAAAATGCAGTTTATTACCAGTGATGTTATCTTCCTTACCTTTGCATGTCCATTTAACAAGCCAGTTCTTATAAGTCTTCCCCCAGTGCCCTGACACATCTTCAATTCAGATTTGGAACATGAGATTGTGCACAGCAGTGTCTGAATTTTCTCTATGGGCAGTGATTTGGGAGACAATCGGGCAGCACAGCTGCTGCTCTGTGTCTTTTGTTCCCACTTCTCTTATTCCCCTGCCTGCTGTGGCTAATCACCTGCCCATCTCCAGCCCCTCACCAGGCAGTCAGGTAGAATGGAAGGTCAAGGTATGCTCTTACTACAGTGTGCTAGTTTGGGCTGGTGTAGAGTTAACTTTCTTCCCAGTGGCTGGTATGGGGCTGTGTTTTGGATTTGTGCTGAACACAGGGTTGATAATATAGATATGTTTTTTTGTTATTGCTGAGCAGGGCTTGCACAGAGCTGTTTCTGTTTCTCATGCTACCATGCTGGCAAGGAGGCTGGGGGTGCATGATGAAATAAAGAACTTAGATCCAACAAAAAAGTTCTGTTAGACAGAACATTCCTTTATTGCAGCTATGGCCAGGCTGGAGACATATTGGGAATTTATTTGCTATTGACATGTCCAAAAAAACAACTGTTTCTAGAGGTTTAACTACACTGTATCATTCAAGTCCTCCCAGAGTCTACCCATCTTCTTGCATCATAGATGCCTTCTCAAATGTCACCTTGCTGCTCTTTTTTGGAGCAAGACTTCCATCTAGTGTCCTTTTCCTGATGTAATTTTGAGGGGTATCAGCTCTTCTTCAGCTATCATCTTCACCACTTTAGATGAACTTTCAGGTTGGCAACTTCCCACACATGTGCATTCCACTTCTGCTGAATCACAGTTTTCTTATTCTTTTAATTACCACCACAACAGTGCATTTCTCTTTAGTTAAAAGATAACCCAAACCTCCTCTTAGCTTAACAATACTTTAGTGAATTTGCTCCTCTAACGAAACAATTCTCTATTGATTAAGTTTTCTGGGGTGTATAGGTCTATGGAGCAATTTCCTGCAGGTGCAGTCAGGCTTCTCCTTAATTTTCCCAGGGTTTCTATCTTGTTCTACTGAAACACAGATTTAAACTGAAAACAACTAAGATAATAAAAGTCAAAAAAACCCATAAATTCCTTAGTTAACTAAAACAGAGCTCCTTGCAAAATTCAGAGGACCACAAGACTGCTAGCTAAATAAGATATAACTCCTTTTCAATGGGAATTTGGGAAGACACACAGCCTGGACAGGTGACCCAAACTGTCCAAAGGGATATTCCAGGCTGCATCATGCTCAGTATATAAAGCTGAATGAAAAAAAGGAAGAGTGGGATATTCAGAGTTGCAGTGTTTGTCTACCCAAGTCATCTCTCCTGCACATGGCTGAACACCTGCTTGCCCATAGGAAGCAGGGAATGAATGCCTTGCTTTGCTTTTGCTGTGTGTGTGGCTTTTGTTTTCCCCATTAAAGTGTCTTTATCTCAACCCATGAGTTTTCTAGCTTTTGCCCCTCCACTTCTCTCCCTGATCCCATGATGGGGGAGTGAGCGAGTGGCTGTGTGGGGCTTGGCTGCTGGCTGGGGTTAAACCACCAGGAAGTAAAAATACCATATGATTTGGCAGACTTAGGGAGAAAGAGATTTTTTGCATTTTTGAAATGGGGGTTGTGCCTTGCATTATAAGTAAAATCTGTAATTTCTAAAATTCAGAGAAGCATGTGTGATTTTTCTCTGTACATCTTCTAACAACATGTTAACTTGGCTGGGGGGTGTTTTGAATAGCAAATATGCAGAAAATATTTTCTTTGTTCTCAGTATTTGTCTACTCTTAAAATAATGTTTTTCTCCTTAATTTGCATTTAGACTGCTCTCTTCATGGCATGTCCTGTCTGCAGCCCTGGTACGAACTCTCAGTTGTGAGCATAAGAAATTCCCCTCTGGTGTGATGCACTTGCAGAAAGACAGTAGAGATTTTCCTTTTTTTTTTTTTTTTTTCAAACTGTGGCAGGGAAATTATTAACAAGGTTAAGTGTACACTGGAGACTGCATGACCAAGGATGCTGGTATTTGAGTGGCAGAGGCCGTACTCTGAAGTTGGTGTGCCAAAGAGCTGCTGGGAGGTCAAGAGCAGTGACTCTCCCCCGGGGCTGTGAGGTGGTGGCAGGGCCTGGCTTCACACCTTCCTGGTCCCCATGGCCCACCAGCATGAAGGCTAAAAGCTTGGCACCAGCTTCTACAGCTGATTGACCTCACCATCTCCAGCCTGGCCCAAAAAAATGACAAACAAAAATCTTTTTCACGTGCAGAGGTGCCAGCAGCAGGATCATGCCAGATGATCAGTATTTTCTCCTTCAAGGAGTGAGGAATCTCTGAGGCAGGGCACAATTTGAAAAATATTAAATCCCCTCTTCTGCAAAAAGGTCACTTCTTTCAACAAGCAAATCCAAGCTTAGCAAAAATTTTCTCTGTGTTCTGTTGGCAGAGCAGAAATCCATGCAAGGCTGTGGAAAACCTAAATTTGGGACTTACTGGAAGCCAGATGGAGCTGGTTAAATAAGCATGACAACTCTTCAGTTGTTATGTGGGAAAGAGCTTTAGATATTATTTCTAGAATGACAGAATTGGAAATTATCATGAAAGCATAACTAAGTTCTGGAGCATGTATATCCTCCAAATTCTTTTGCATCAATAAAAGCCATTCATTACCATTATATAGTCATAACCTTCACTGTAGTGGGTTGACCTTGGCTCGTGCCAGGTGCCCACCAAGCCGCTCTATCACTCTCCTTTCCCAGTGGAACAGGAAGAGAAAATAAGATGTGTGAGAAATGCATATTATATGGCTCTACGCAGATATTTACCAAATGGATTTTGATGTATTGATTAGTAGTGCTGTATTAACATTTTAATAGTGAATGTAGTCTTGTAATTAGAAGGTAATTTTTTTTAGTCACAAATAAGAACTGTTTTAGTGTAGTTTGTTTTTCTTTTCTCTCCCTCTAAGAAAGGAAGGAGATACTCTTATCAGATAAACAACCACCAAACACCTAAATCGTTCAGAGAAAAGAATTTATTACTTTCCTAACAAGAAGAAATGGGCTCTGTTCAGCCTCTTTGGCGCTGTGGGGATTAGGTGAAAAAGTTGACACTGACCAGACAGGATCCTGTGTTTGAATGGAATTTATGCATCATGTATGAAGTGTATGAATATGCAACAGACCATCGTTCTTAAGGATTACTCCTTTTGTAAGAAGGGTGTCCTTTTTCC
>NW_005054820.1:0-5152 GCF_000277835.1 Geospiza fortis
CATCCCTTTATATAGAGTTTTATAAACCATCCCATGTCTATGTCTTATTGGTTGGTAACAAGTTATTACCCCATAGTAATTGGTCAGTCTCGGACAAGGTGTCTATGTGCAAGAAAGGGTTGTTTGTAAGATATTGTTTTCATTCTTAAAGCTGAGATGGTTGGGATTGTAGAAACAGGTGCAGGAAAATAGTCCTAATCTGTAGAATTCTTTTGCAGGGAAACAAGTTGTTTTTTGCTGTTGCAAGCTTCTGTTTTCATGAAGAGCTGTTAGCTTTCCCATGGCTATGTTGAACTAGGATTCAGTTTGCGAGGCCTAATACATGCCTGCTGTTTGCCACCACAGGTAATTTGCCCTGTATAGTTTTGCAAAGCACTTTGTAGTGGTGTGCTATTTGCAAAGCACCATTCAAAATATTCCTGTTGTACTGGTATAACAATTTTTGAGGGATCTCTGGCATTTAGCTACAAACACCTTAAACAACATTTGATAATTAACTGGGCAATTAATTAAAAAAATAGTAGGTGCTGTCTTTTTAGATTGGTGGGGCAAAAACATCCATTCTAGAATATGTAGTGGGTCAGACCACTGTGTGTCCCACTGACCAATAATTCCTGTAGCATGCAAATTTACATGGACAATAAACACTGTAATACAAACTTCAGGACATATCCAGTAAACCTGTCTTCATCATGGCCTGCTCTACTGTTTCAAGAGTGGTTTTTACCTCTTGAGTTAATTCTCTCAAAGAGGTTAACTCAGGGTCACCTTTGAGAATATTGAACAGGAGTGATAACTGCAGAGTGGTTAACACTAAATAGGGTCTTATTCAGTTTATGATGACCAAAAGTTTTTGTACATCATTCAAGGTTTGAATTTTGGTTGAAAATTGGATTGTTTGCAGCTGTATTGTTTGATCTACTATTTTAACTCCCAGGTACTTCCATGGAGGTTGCTGCTGCACCTTTTCTGGTACGACTTGCAGCCCAAACTCTTGTAGTGTTTGCATCAATTTTGGCTGACTCTGCACAAGGTCTTCTTTGGTTGGGGTTACTATCAATATATCATCCATATAATGGTAACAGTATGCTCCTGGGAAATGCTCCTTCACTATGGAGAGTGCCTGTGCAACATACCATTGGCAGATCGTTGGGCTATTTTTCATACTCTGTGGCAATACTTTCCATTGGTATCGCTCTACTGGTGCTGCATTATTGATGGAAGGCACTGTGAATGCAAACTTTGGGATATCATCAGAGTGCAAAGGAATAGTAAAAAACCAATTTTTTAAATCAACAATCAAAATGTCCCAGTTAGCAGGTATCATGGTAGGAGATGGCATTCCAGGCTGTAAAGCACCCATACTTTCCATAACTGCATTCATTTTCCTTAGGTCACAGAGTAATCTCCATTTACCTGACTTCTATTTAATTAAGAACACAGGAGTATTCCAGGGACTTGTCGATGGCTCAATATATCCTTGATCTAATTCTTCCTAAACTAGGAATTTAAGGGCGTTTAATTTTTCCTTTTCAAGGGGCCACTGAGGAACCCACACAGGTTACTCAGTAAGCCACTTCAACACTAATGTAGGGTGCTTTACGCCCTTCAGCACAGTGGCCCCGTTAAAAATCCGTTCCTACCTGAACTCCCCACGCTGACAAAATAGCCCTTCCCCACAAGTTGAGTGGCGCAACAGTGACATAGGGATGGATTGTGGCTGTCTGTCCCTCTGGATTCTTGACTAACTGGTTTACTGCTTAAGTAACTCTGTGTGGTGCCTCCAAGGCCAGCAATAGCAGATTCCACAGCTGTGGTAGGCCAGGATTGGGTCCATGTGTTAGCAGATATGATGGTGACATCTGCTCTTGTGTCAATCATCCCACTAACTTTAGTGTGGGATGGAGTTGCCCGAGGCATTGTAAGTATACAAACCATGTTTGGTCTCCGATCCTGAGATGAACCTGAGTTCAGTACACTTGAGGCTCTCCCATCAATCTGAAACCTCCGTCTCCTCAAAGCTTTGAATCTGTTTTGGGAACACAAGACTTAAAAGGAATGAGTTGGGCAATGCGAGTTTTAGCTGGGATAGTCATAGGAGGGGTAGGAGTTGATACCATGGCACAAATCTGTCCCATGTAGTCAGCATCTATAACACCTAGATGAACAAAAATGCCTTGTAACATTGCACTTGACCTTCCTAATAATAGTGCACTCAGTCCTTTCCCTATGGGCCCATGGGCCTCAAGGGGGACTTTATGCATTTTTAATGAGTCTGTAGCTATTGCATTGTCTGTGGAAACATCCATTCCAGCCGAGCCTCTTGTTCTCCCTGTGAGCTGGTCACATAGGCTTGGGCTGGGGGACAGGAAGGTGCTCTTCCCTTGTGTGCTCAGGTTCCAGTTTCCCTGGTTGCTAAGAGATTGTCCATTAATGTGGAATTTGGATCTACAGTCCTTGGCAAAATGACCAGGTCCTCCACATCAGTGACAGTTTGCTACTATAAGCCCAGTCACTCGTTTTTGGCATTACCCCGATAAGTTGGACTTGTGGGGATAACTGACTTTCGTGTGGCCTTGTTGCCCCTTTCTGTAAGGTTGGCATGACGCCTTTACAGCAGCTGCAAGAGAATTGGTGTCATGGTTTAACACTGGCACAATGCCAGTGCCTCCATGAAAATACACCTTCCCTGGTGTCTGCTGTGAGATGTGACCAAGGAATAAGCAAAGCAGCCTACTTAAGAATAAAGGGAAAAAAGTTTATTGACTAAACTACTAAAGAAAAGGACACACACACACACATGGAAAATGAAAACTTCACAAAAGCATTTCCTCCTCCCCCTACCAGATTCTCCCAATACAATACATCTCCCAAATTTCAACTCTCAGTCCATCATCACCCTGTAAATACTCAATTCTCAGTCCGTCAAGAGGAGGAGCCCTTCTTGGGCCATGGTGACCTCTTCCTTTTCGTGTCCAGTGCTCTCACCACACGAACATGGACCAGAGCTGCTTCGAGGGTTGTCTTTTTTAAGGGTGCTTTGTCTCCTTCCAAAAAGGGCACAGTCTCACCTTCGGGACGTCCTGTCCCCCCCATATTTCTCTACCCCCTGAGGCCGGGGGGTCTCCAACACTGAACCCTCTTGGTTCCGAGGCATCGCCTCCCCCCTGGATGCAGCCTCTGTGTCACAAGGAAGCATGGTTCTGTCCATGGCTATACAAGAAAAAGTCCAGCCAAAGGCCACTCCATCATCTCCTGACATCTTGGGTTCTCTCACAACCCTGCATCACATCACACTTGCCCATTTCCTGCTCCAGAAAAGGTCAATGCTCCGTGAGATTTTCATTGTCCAAACAGGGGTTAAAAAAAAGCTCTTACAAGCGGCCAGACTTCTCCTCTGTGCTTCCCCCCCCATTCTCCACAAGTCGCTGCCCGATACCTCCCGCTGCTTCTCTCTCTCTCTGTCTCTCAGGGTTCCTCCACCCTTCCATCCTGCAGGGGCTTTCACCTCCTTTCTCTGTCCAGGGCCCGGCTCACCTCATGGCCACATGGCTTTTTCCCCTCCCCTGCCCAGCCGGCAACAGCTGGGACGGGGGAGAGAACTGAACACTTTCCTTCCAGAAATCAAAGAGGAAGCTCCCAAGGGACGGCTCTGCTTTTAACCCCTGTGTTCTCAGAGGCATATCCAATACCTCAGTGGCCAAAACAGGTGCCAATTTCAGAATCTGAACACCTATTGGCCTCTGGCCTGACCACAACATATCCCAGAAAACCTACTGCCGGTCAAAACCACGTCAATTGGCTAATAAGTCCATGCTGTAAGATGCAGTTCCAACCTTAGCACATGCATTAATAATTTACTCTAAGGATGGATTTTCTCTGAGTGATAAATCTATAGCTTTTCTGCAGTCCTCGTTTGCATCATCCTGTGACAATTGTAATATTGATTCCATGCATCAGTGTTCGCTATTTGCTTTTCCATAGCATCTTGTAAATGTTCTATGAATTGCATATATAATTTCTTGGGGCTTTTTTTTTATGCTTGAGTAACTTTGGGTTGGAACAGACATGCTTGTAATTTTCATCGGGACTTGCATTCCTAAGTCTCTTGCCTGAGCTAGTATTGAGGGATTTAAACGTGCTTGCACTTGTGGGCTTTCAATGGGGGGCAGTCCCATGAGTTGATAAACCCCTTCCCCAATGCATGGGTCCTGCTGTGAAACCTCTGAGTTTCACAGTCCCTGCTCCTCTACATAACATCTCCAGATGGATTCAAACATCATATATTGCACGAGTACAGAGTAATTTAGTGATTTGCTTCATGTCAAAAGGAGTTAATTCACTGGCAGTTAAAAATCAAAGCATATTTGCAACTGCAGGAGACCCCAGTCCATGTTTAGTAGCCAATTGGCATAGCTCGGAGAGGACCTGCAAATTAAAACATAGATATCTATCAGGTGTGCTCCTATTACCTTGCAGAACTGGGAACGCTACAATTGTCCCACCCCCCTCTATATCCCTATTTGCAACCGTCATCCATCTTACCTCCTTGCAGAAGCTAACTGGACCATGTGCGAGGATGGTATCCAACAGGAGTGGGGATGGAGCCGGTACCGGCAGTGCGGTGGAGGCTTCCTCTCGGGGGTTGGCAGGAGGGCAGTAGCTCAGGTTCCCTCTGTGGGGGGTCTCACGTATCCATCAGCAGTATTGGTCCTACAGGCTGTTATATGGCTCCCTCAGGTTGTTCAAGCCTTGGCTGCAGGTGCAGTGGGGTGCGGTGCAGTGCGGCAGCAGGCTCCGAGAGCACGCTGCGCATACTTCTGGATTTGGAAGTCACTTGACTTCCAGGTTCCAGCGCACTTTCCGGGTTCTGGCACACTTCCAGGTTCCAGCACTGTTCTGGGTTCCGGTGCTGTTCCAGAGGGCATGGCACTGCTGCAGGTGGACATGTCAAGCGAAGGCCAGGCTCCAGGACTGAACCAATCAGCTGGAGGTGGAGGCGGGCTGAGCACTTCCATAGCAACACGGGGCGTGGAAGAAATGGTGAATGGGTCCTGTAGGCACAGTGAGGATGACCCCGGATGCCACGGGGCTGGCTCCCGCCACTGTGTAAGTGCTGCATGGGCTTCTGGCACTTTGTGGGGGGGGGGCG
>NW_005054820.1:5266-9026 GCF_000277835.1 Geospiza fortis
CTCAGGATGTTTCGGCAGTTTGCACTCGCGGCATGCAGGCTCTGCCACCTTGAGCGGGTGGCTCCTGCACTACATGGAGTCTGCCATCTTGGGGGACCAGTGTCCACAGCATGTGGCATCCACCATCTTGGGGTTTTTTGCGTGCTCGCACCACATGCTCTCTGCCATCTTGAGCGACCAGTACTGGTGTCTTAGCAGCCACTTTTGCGTTTCTCTCGGCTTTTATAAATTTTAATGTATCCATTAACACCCTCCAGGTAGTTAAAACACTTATAGCAATTTTGTCACCTCTAGAGGCAGAGCCAAAATCAGTTGTCCAATTTGTTCCCTGGTTTTAACATTAAAGGCAGCGTCTGTGTTGATTTCTACACCTTGGCTCTTGCAAAACTGTAATAAAGTTTCTAGAGCCTCTTCATCGTGCTCAACCCCTCTTTTACTTAAGATCTGAGTCCAAATATTCACTATAGCTTGGTTCTCTGCAGAAATTGTAGCATCCATTGTACCCAGCAGTAGTTCACCCTTTTATGTCCTCTTCTAGATGGTCACAGCTCCTTGGCTGTCGGTAGCTCCTTTGGCTATCTCCTTCACACAGCTCTCCAGGCTGTAGCTCTCTGGCTGTAGGCAGCTCTCCAGCTGCATTCCTTAACAGCTGTCCTTTGTTTTCTTGTGGCTTAGGTATCATCCTCATGTCGGGGTGCACCATATATCACAGTCAGGAGAGATGGAGACATGACACAACACTCCGAGGTTCATGCAGCAGACAGCAATTTATTGGTGTGCAGAGCTCTTACATAGCCTATTCAAAAGACTCCGTGTTCGAACCTGATTGGCTATGAATGGTTATCACCCAGCTCATTGACCAATAGCTACTTGCTTGCGTTCATCGTCAGGGATTGGCTGGCGTCTGCTCTCTGTAGCCAAACCCCTCCTCCTTTTACGACACATACAGTCCAGCTATATGCTGTCATAGTTCAGCACCAACACCAGACCTGCCTGGGTCCTTGTCACACTCTCCCTACTCCTTGTAAAATTGACTCTTCATTGCTTCGTGTCACTCTGGCTACTTCTTGCAACAGACAATTTACACATAGATTATTTTTCACCCAAGGTTAAATCTCCTTGAGGCACACACCAGGTCTCCCCATCTTTCTGTGTTACCCACCAAGTACACCCAGGTCCTTCAGCAAAGACAGTCCCACAAATGGGTTTGCCTTTTCCCATGGGAGGAGAAATCCACACCAAATTGCCCAGCCACTTCCCTGTGTGTAGTATGGGGACCTTATCTCCTCCCACAGAATGTAGTGGTTTTGTTTGGGCAGGACCAGCGCGGTTACCAGATCTTCTGGTGTTAACCAGCCAAGTGGTTTCTCCTAAATTTGCATCCCAATGCTTCCATGCCCCATTGCCTAACCCTCTTAACAGTTATCAGCAGTCCATCATACCTCTCAATCTTTCCAGAGGCTTGTGGGTAATAGGGGATGTGATATATCCCCTCAATGCATGTTTCTTTGCCTAAGAATTTATGAGGTTCTTTCAAAAATGAGCATCATTGCCTGATTCCATTCTTTCTGGGGTACCATGTCATGACAAAATGTGTCTCTCAAAGCCTAAGATGGTGTTTTCAGCAGCAGCATGGTGTAAAGTATTAATGATATTGAACAGTTTACACAAGGATGAACAAGGAAGGCAGAAGCCTGCATTCTAAACCCATCAACATCAGTCCTGGGCAGGGAGTGGGAGAGGTATTCCCTCATCATCCCCAGAAAATAGCTCCCCCAGCACAACAAAGCCCCTGGGGCAGTCAATTCCTGGTGTGTTGGACACCCTGCCACATGAAAGCAAACTGTGGTCTGCACTCTGCTGCCAAAGGAATTGAGAAAAATGCATTGACAATGCCAAGTGCAGCACACCACCTGGCTGCTTTTGACTCCAGTTCATATTGGAGCTCTAACATGTGCGGTACAGGAGCACTCAGTGGGGGTGTTACTTCATTCAGGCCACGATGGTCTACTGTTAACCTCCACCCTCCATCAGACTTTTGCACTGGCCACATGAGACTACTAAAAGGTGAGTGAGTCTTGCTGATCGCTCCTTGGCTCTCCTTATTCCCCTTTTCTTTGACACTTCTGGGGGGCAATTATTGTAGTTGTTGTTGTTTGGGTCCCTATCTCAGCCATAGTGTCCTCAAATGCACTTCGGGTCCCTGCCTCAGCCACACTCCTCTGACAGTACTGAACTGTGGCTCAACAGGCATAGGCCAGGCCCCTGTACAGGGCAAGAAGCTGCTGGGTTTCATCGGGGTAGGTAAGGCACCCTTCTGTCAGGTGACGCGTCAGTTTGCCAGGGCTCATTGCCTGTTTAGGTGTAAAGTCCCAGGCAAGGGGAGGTGATAACCACTCTAGGAGCCTGCCCAAATCCTACCACACACACTGCCATCCAGGGACCAGCCGCTTCAGGGCACATTTCAATATCTCCTCACCTACAGTTTGTTTTGTCTTACAGCAGGATGACACCAGATTCCACAAACCCCATAGTATGCCAACAGTATTAGTTAATAGTATTAATAGCATTCAACAGCTTACATGAGGGAAAACAAGGAACACGGGAGCCTGCATTCTAAAACAATACACATCAGTCCCAGATAGGGAGAGGGAGAGGGATTCCTTAATTGTCCCCAGAAAATAGCTCCTCCAGCACAACAAAGCCATCAATGTCACAGCAAAGCACCGAGCCACTGTTTGTATTAACATGTTCCCAAACTGAACAAAACAAAGAGATAAGCAGCGTACATTACAAACTCCATGTCCCACACAGGAGCTTACTACTCAGTAACTGCTATTACTATACCATGCAAGATATATAACTGCCATTGTCTCAGCCCATGCTGGGCGCCAAAATGACTGGTGAGTTGACCATGTCTGGATGCCAGGTGTCGCTGAGCTGCTCAATCACTCCCCCTTCTCAGCTGGACAAGGGAGGGAAAATAAGATGAAAAACAACTCAGAGGTTGAGATGAGGCAGCTGACTAAAGCAAAAGTGAAAGTTTGTGTGCAAACAAGCAGAGGGAAACTCCCCTCATATTTATTGCTTAGTTACAATCAGCAAGGACTGGCTGCCCACTTCCTGGGAAGCAGGGCTTTAGCGCACGTAGGAGTTGCTCCAAGAGACAAACCTTTTAAATAAGAAATGGCCTTGCTTCCTCCTCCTATTTTTACCTTTTATATTTGAGCTGATATCATATGGTATGGAATAATATCTAGTTAATTTGGGTCAGCCGTCCTGGTTGTGACTCCTCCCAAGATCTTGCCCACCCCCAGCCTACTGATGCTGAGGCAGAATGCATGAGAGACAGCACTGATGTTATGTCAGTACTGCACAGCGGTAGCCAAAACACTGGTCTGTTATCAACACCTTTCTTGCTACCAATGCAAAGCATGGCACTGTGAGAGCTCTTGTAGTGAGGCATAGTAAAATTCCCCCCCAAAGTAAAAAGGGTAAAAGGCGCTTTTCTGTGTCAAGTTAAGGCCAAAGAGAAAAGCTGCTTCGATAAAAAAACAAGAAGATAAAGAGGAGACAGTGAAATGAAAACAGAGACGCCGCGGGAACAGGACAGGGACATAAGAAATTCCTTCTGATAATGAAAATTAGCAGCAAAAGTCACTGCGAAATTCATAGAAATGAATATGTATGAGCCTATTGTGAAATTGTATGCATATGCATTTGAAAGGGGGATAAAAGGAAGGGCTGGGGTTCGCAAAGG
>NW_005054820.1:17605-17791 GCF_000277835.1 Geospiza fortis
CAGTATTAACCTCCTTATCAAATGTACATGGAAACACGTTGAGAGATACTTATTGCCATAGGAGTTTGCATTAAGTAAAAGAATTTACTTATTTTCTAGGAAAGGGGGGAAATGAGGCATAGTAAAATTCCCACCCAGAGTAAAAAGGGTAAAAGGTGCTTTTCTGTGTCAAGTTAAGGCCAAAGA
>NW_005054820.1:18101-21325 GCF_000277835.1 Geospiza fortis
AAGTTGTGGAGTCTTTTTTTTTTTTTTCTCTCTCGGCGAAACAGTAGGGAAATGAACTCCATCTCAGCCACACCCAATGCAACATCATTGGTGCCTGATTCTCAGCTTTGGGTATCCTTTGCTGCTGAAATTCCAGTTATAGAAGACGGATTGGTACCTGCCCTTCAGTCAAATCAACATTCAGTCATAAAACTTCCCCAAAAAAGGGTCAGGAACAACATGGCCAGTCTTAATTATTGTCCTTTTACTGTTCACATCCTCACGGCATTGCCTTCCCTAAAGCCCTGTCTTAATCACGTTTAGCCAGAGAAACCTTACATCTCCTCCATGACCTCTTTATAGCTGGTCCTGGGTTTCCAGCACATACACACACACAGACAGCGCACTCAACAGGCTCGGCCCATATTCATCCCTTTGTGTGCACGAGTTCCAATTCTTTGCCCCTTGTATTACCAAGTGAGAAAAAATGGAGACTAGATCCTTTTTCTCACAAGAACCTCTTATTGCTCAGAAATAAGGCTTTTTCCATTGAAACTTCCTCCTCTCAAAGTGACTGGAATCCCAGATATCACCAGACTTTCCTAACTCCAAAATTTCCTGTTCCTAAAATCTCCAAACCACCAACCCCCTTCTACATGGAAGAATGTGCCTTTTAGGCTTTCTGATGCCAGACCTTGGCTGGCTGCCAGGGGCCAAACTATCTATTCTGTTTCCTCCCCTCCTAAATAGACCAGGAGAAAATAAGATGAAAAATTTCCTTCAGGACTGTCCTGGGGCGACTTTATGATGCTGGTATCCCCATTGTCTGTTTTTTTGCCCAGAATCGTTCCTGTGGCTTTAAGCTGGGCTTAGAGAGAGAGAGAGGGAGAAGGGGGAGGAGAAGCAGCACGCAGTTTGTCTGCAGAAGCTTCACTTTACTTCCTTGGAATTCCTCTCTCAGGGACTGTGCTGCCTAACATGGACAGCAAGAGAGATAAGGCTCTCAAGTGCTCTCCGAGTTCTCGGCTTTTGCAGAGAGAGAGAGAGAGAGAGAGAGAAGGAGTTTTTCTTTGTTTTTTTCACTGCTTTTCCTCATTAGCTACAGCAAGAAAGGTTTTCCCTGAACTGTGCCGCCTTCTTTTGGGACTGTTCAGCTTCTCTCCAGTCCAGGACATTAGGAGAATTGCCCAGGGCCCCCCCAAGCTGCACACTGGGCCTGGCATGCCAGGCCTGAGCCCTGGAGAGACTGAGACTGAGCCACACCCACAGAAGGACTCTTTCTGAATTTGCAATCTCTTCAGAACAGGAAGAGGTTCCATTGTTTAATATGACTAATTTTTCCATGCTTGTGAGTACTTTGCTTGTTAAAGAAACAGTTTTTTCCACTTTTCTCAAAGGAGATTTTTTCCCGAAGCAGGAGGGGTCACTGAAATCTGCTTTTCTAGAGGAGACCCCTTCAGAGGTTTCCTCCCAAAATTTGCCCTAAACCAGGACAAGGACATAGCCACCTGCCAGATCTAAGGGCAAGAAGGAAGCACCTGCCCCATACAGCATTTGGCACTTTCTTAAATATGTTCACACAGGGGTGCCACCAGCTTTGCTGAGTTGCTCAACCTTGGCTCTCAGGGAGTCTGGTGCCTAGCTGGCAGAAACTAAGCTGTGTCAAGCGCAGGGCAGACCCTGGCCCTTTCTCACAGAAGTCACCCCTGCAGGCCACACCTGGAGTGCTGTGTTCAGTTCTGGTCCCCAGGATTCAAAAAAGAGATGCAGATTGGAGAGGGTCCCAAGGAGGGCAATGAAGATTATCAAAGGGCTGGAGAATCTGAGGAAAGCCTGAAGGAACTGGGTCATTTCTCCCTTGGATAAGAGAAGGCTCAAGAAGAACAACATCACAGTATTCTGGCTCTCAAAATGCAGCTACAAAGAGGACAGAGGCTCTCTTTTCACAAGCCACATATAGAAGACTCAATGGGAGGTTATTCCTTATTCTTTTTTATCCTTATGCTTTCCTCCTTTTTCCCCCTCCAGCCTCAACATGGATGTTGGAGTTGATTTTGGTTTAAATTTTAGTTTGCTTTTTCTCTGTGTGCTTTACCTCTTAAGTAGTAGTAAAATGAACCTTGGAAATGAACTTTGATGTGCTTTCACTTTTATATTAAATCTGCTTTGGCCGATATCTTGCCAGTGATTCTTTACACAACCTAAAACACCCATTCGCACTAATTGGTGTAGTCGGCAGGATGGCAAGAGATATCACTGAATACTTACAGAAGCATGGAATAAGCCCAAGTCCTAAGTTCTCAGACAAGTGGGCTCGGGATGATCATCAAGCCATGGAGGAACATCAAAAAGCAGCGAGGGGCTGCATGAAGACTAGCAATGAGAAAGGAATTAGTTGCAATAGGTTAGGCACCTGCCTAGGCTCAGGGGGAACCTCCTCACAGTATTCCAGTAATTCAAGGGAGAGTACAAAGAGGACAGAGGCTCTCTCTTCACAAGAAGTCACATGGAGAAGACCAGGGAGAAGGGGAAAAGTTGCACCGGTCCCCATTGCTGGAGGTTTTAAGATCTGATTGGACAGGGTGCTAAATAATCTCATCTAGGCTCCCTTTCCCACAAGAGGCTGCACCAGATGATCTTTTGAGGTCCCTTCACACCTGGGCTGGTCTAGGATACTACAATTCTCCAGTGGATCTGGGTTTTATAACCCTTGGCTCTCTCTGGTTTGGAGCTAAGTATCCACAACCTTGCCTGCGAGCCATGACATAAAATTCCACCAGGTGCCAGAGACTTCTAAAGCCTATGGCAATCACCCATTCTCTCGGAATATATAAACAATACCTGGCTTCTCCAAAAATCCCCTGCCCCCTCAAAGCGGGAGTGTCTTCTAGATACCTTAGGGAGTTTACACAAACAGAACCATAGACCTTACATATCTCAGTCATTCAGTAAGCAAACACTGCACCAGTGCAGTTTCCATCTACTTTAGGTAAATAATTTCTATCTCCTCCTACGGGATGACTAAAGAAAGAAGTCATCTGCGGGTTACTTATACACCCGCATCACCAAACTTACCCAATTGCTATGGACTACTGAAGAGATAGAAGACACCTTTCAGTGGGTGTGGAGCCTTCACATACTGAGGAGGCTATAATCTGATCTTAAGACTCTTGCCATGGGACACCTGATAAAACCCCACAGCCCTATGTCTGCACGGCCCTGGGTCTGTCTGGGCTCTGTTCCAG
>NW_005054820.1:21393-22451 GCF_000277835.1 Geospiza fortis
CCCCCTTCCGGCACGGAGAGGGGCGGGAGGGGGGAAGGAAATGGACACTCGTGCTAAACAACAGAGACTTGTCTCATCTGTTTTTCCTGTCGCCGTCAGTTGTGGTCTCCCTGGACACAATCGTCACTGCTGCCACATGCTGCTACAAGTGGGGGCCTCACATTGTCTCAGTAACACAGGGTTCAAGGGGAATGAAGGACAGCCCAACTTTCCCATGTCCACCGCCCTTTTTTAATAGCTGTTAAAGCAAGCTGAAATTCGTGGTGTCACGGGAATATAGTTTTGGTTTGGGTCTGGCTTGGGATGGAGGTAACTTTGCTCACAGCAGCCCTCACAGTGTTCTGTGGTGCAGTTGTAGCTAGAAGGGTGTTGATAACACACTAGATTTTCAGCTACTGAGGAACACTGGTCCCACAGCATGGAGGCTGTCGCCCCAACCACTCCCACCCACAGAGGCTCGTAAGCTGGGGGTGGGCAACAGTCTGGGAGAGGACTGAGTCAGGATAGCTGATGCAAACTGACAAATGAGAGATTCCACTGTGCTATGGAAGAACCATAGATGCCAGTCATGCCCACTGTTTTGACCTACCATATCCCTCCTCACCACAAAATGGATATGACAGGTCTTAACACACAGCCATTGATAAAGCACTCCAACAGGAGGTGGATGCTTCCAACAGAGTGCATCATGGTGAAACCACCCTTGGAAAGCATACACGTAGCTTCACACGCAGTATCTTCTACAGTTTTAACAGCAGCCTACACGGCCTTTCTGTAAAACGGCCTTTCTGTACATTGGCGTACCACTGCCAAAGAGCTAAGGCTTTGCTTCCTACAAGACCCAGAGAGACTGCTAAGCGCGTCCAGCTTCACACAAACAGGCCAATCACTATCTATCTATCTATCTCTGAAATGCTGTTATCTGGCTGAAACATTCCACATACTTGCATTCCAGGGAGACACCGTTTGAACTTGCAGAACTACTTCCCCTCAGTAAGACGCGCAAGACGGAGGTGATATCCCCATGACAAATCTTTATTGTGCAACTGCTGCTCAAA
>NW_005054820.1:23269-24204 GCF_000277835.1 Geospiza fortis
AAGGGGGAAAGGGGGGAATGGGAAAGAGTCTAGTAAATGAGGAACTATCTACAGGTACAGTTTAGCATACAGAAAGCTCACACGGTACTTACAGATTCACCAGAACCTCCTGCTTCAGACAACTCGATAATTGGCTCCTTAGGCATGACTAGGAAAAACGTCCCGTCTAGGGGCAAAAGATCATGGAACGTACGGCACTGGAGGAAGATTAAACAGTTAAAACATAACCAGCTTTAGAGAAAGGTAAGAGCTCATGCAAACCCATCTGCCCTGCTGTCCTTGCATGATTATAATGCTTTCTATACCCAAAACACGACATCTTTACAGAGCCCCCTCCAGAAGTGGGATTCGTCATGCAAGACAATGGGGGAAGGAGACAGGCCACTACTTGCAATTAACAACCTCCAGTATGTTTTAGTTCGGGCTGATTGTTTCCTAAGCAGTTTTTCTATTGGATGTGGTCCATGCAGAGACTGGAGACAAATGGCTTAACTGAATCATCAAAGAGTTTAGTGACATGGAAGAGCAGCGGCCATTCGTTTCCCACAGGACAGGGAGCTCAAGTATCGAACACACGCATAATGACAGGAAGCCTGCAAGTGCATAGGACGAGTCTGTCTTCTATTACTGCATGCAAGCTCTGCCTTTAAAAGCAGAAGGCATCCCTAACTGTTAACTTTCAGCATCTTAATAACTAAGTCATAGGGGATATTACCTTAAAGTTAACATCGCATAGGCAACGGCTGTATTGGTTTGCCCCCGGGCTAAGCAGCTCACTCTAGTTTCCAGCACCAACACTCGTGACCCTTGCAAGCATGCTGTTATCACGGTCTTGCTTCCCCACAGAAACAAGTTCTGGAAAGCCGTTGCAGCCTGCAGGATGACCACTTTGTGGGGTTTTTTTTTTGTTTTGTTTTGTTGTTTTGTTTTTTTGG
>NW_005054820.1:24476-29897 GCF_000277835.1 Geospiza fortis
GGCACGCCCGCGGCAGCCGGAGGGGTGGGGGTGCGGCTCAGAACAAGCTTAGGGGATGGTGCAGTAGAGAGCGCCACAAGCCAGAGAGGCCCCGTCCGTCCCCCGTCCCTGCACCCAGCCGCAGCAGCACCCTGCCGCGCGCCCGGGCACCGCGCGCCGGGTCCTCGGCTCAGATGCCCGCAAGCGCGGGAGGAGGGGGAGAGGGGGAAGGGAAGAGGAACCGCGCACAGAGCAAGGGTGCGGCTACCTCCTCGTCCTCGTCGCTGACGATACCAGAGAAACGCCTTGCCGATAATCTTTCCGAAGACAGTAGTGGCGCCACCAGGGCCAGAGGCCAGCGCCCCCACACTCTCGCCAGCCAAGGACAACGCCCGTGTCCGCCCCGACCACTTCCTCCACTAAGCCGGGCCCTCCGCGGCGCCCATTGGGCCGACGGATCGTGGCCCGCGTCTCGATTTGCTGTCTCGCCTGTCGTTTTCGCTTTTCCCCGCCCCCTTGGCGGGTCCGCCCTCGTCGACCTGGTCCCCGCGGGGCGCGGAGGGATCTGCCCCGTGTAGTGCTGCGACCCTGAGGGCGGGCTACGAGGTCGCAGAAGAGGCTGTAGTAGCTACAAGTACTGTTTCTTGGTTTTTGTTACCGCATCGAGTCCACCCCAAAGGTGCCCGTGCCTTTTTGCTGCTTCTCCCTCCAGTCAAATGACTGCTTTGGCGAGGGCAGGCCTGCCTTTAACTTCTCAGGACATTTTGAAAAAACAACAGAAGTTGCTCTACATTGTTTGCTGAAAGCCCCACTTCCATTGCAGACATTTCTAAGCTGCACGTCTCCTGGAAGCAAATAAAATGCAAAGCGTGCATTCGGCACTGCTGGCTTGAGGGCTCAGGAGAGTAGGATTTGCGTTAAACTCTATAGGAGGCTTTTAGAAAAGTAGGCAGTGCTCTCAAAGGTGCCCAAGGGTGGTCTGTGGTGCCCTGCACCCCCGGGGACAGTGAGCACCTTGAATGGTCCACACAACTGTCTTGTAACATATATGAACCCTGCTTTCCTCTATATCGGGCTAAGGATATCCTTGGCTGCCTTTGAGGCAAGAGCACATTGTCCTATTTTGCAAAGCTGCTTTCCAGCCGATTGGCCTCCAGCATGTACTGGTGCATGGGGTTGTGCCTCCCCAGGTGCAGGACTTGTGTACATTGTCTTGGTTTGAAAGACAGGTGTCTGCTAAGGAAGGCAGGAACCTACCTTCAAATAGAAAATTTCATCCCCTTTCCTCTAAATTATTATAACTTTGAAAATTCCTAGGTGTGAACAACGCCAATCACTTGTTTTTAAAATTTTAACATTTCATAGTAAGAAAATGGTTGTAATAATAGTAATACAGTTAGAGTTATAATAATTGGGAAAATTTGATGTCCGGGTACCTTTTTCTGGGCAGCATAAGCCTGAAAAAGGACACCTGTTAACAAATTTTAACCCTTAAAAACAGTTTCTTGTTACATATTCATACACCTCATACATGATGCATAAATTCCATTCAAATACAGGAGTCTCTCTGGTCATCGTCAACTTCTTCCTTTTAATCCTAATGGTGTCAGGATTAACTGTTGTGCGAGGCGGGAAGAAGTTCGTTTCTTCTGATAATGGGGGGAAGGGGTAGGTGAGCTACCAACCAGGTAGCGCGGGGGGGCTCAGGAGACAAATGACACCTGGATGGCCCAATTGTCCCCAGGGCTGAGAGGCATCTTTTGAACTTCACCTATCAGACGACGGCCTTGCTGACCTTCTGAGATTGATGGACAGCTCTCAGCAGGAGGCAGGGAGAGGGGACGGGGGAGGAAGTGGGAAAGCCAAGACAGGACACTGCTTCACACTGTAACACCTCCCCAGGTGCAAGACTTGTGTATCCACAGGTTCCTCGGGTAGTCTCAAAAGAGATTGTTTCCTATGATGGAAGGGACTTTCTTCCCCAAGTCCCTGCCTTGAGGTTCAGGGTCTCAAGAGGTCTGGTAACCGTGCCAGTGAAAACAGAGGAAAATGAATCGCCGAGTACCACAGCCTTCTCCATGTTGCTGGCCACTAGACCTCCTGGCTTTTTTATCAGCGGGGGGGCGGGCACGTGGGTTGCGTACGCTTTCTTTAGGCTTATTTTCTGACCAATGCACCCATGGAAGCCCATCGTATGATTCTTTACATCCCCTGCCAAATTCAGCTGCAGCTTTGCCTTAGTTTTTCTGATCCCATCCCTACAGACCTGGGCGGCATCTTTAGATTCTTCCCAGAATGCGTGTCCCTGCTTCCACTACCTATGCATTTCCACTTTGTGCTTCAGCTCGACCAGAAGAGAAGGCCGTTAGCCACGCTTATCTCCTGCCTAACTTGCCTGATTTCTTACGTCGACCTCATCCTCTTAATCAGGTGGCCTATAGTAGATACCAATGTGAGAAACAACTGCTCACTTTGAAAATTTAAAAAGGTTTATTAAACCTTAACAAAAATACAATAAAATGACTACATAAGGAAAAATTCACAGTGCTGGGAATTGCCCTTGTGGATACCATGTGGCCGATTCATCTTTCAGAGAGGTCAGGTGTTGCCATGCCGCACCCCCTAAGCAATAAGCTTTTCCATTCCCAACTGCCCCATGCAAGGGGCACATGTGCACCCCTTCTTTTTACCTATCCTAGACAACCCAGGCTGTCTGATGGCAACAATATGGGCGGGGGGGAAGGGAGCTATGGGGAGAACACAGGACATCTAAACTACAATGACATAACTATACATCACTAAAGCTTTTCTTAATATTCACATAATAATCATCCCTTATTTGCGAGTGTCAATCATCTCTTTATCCATCTATAACACCATCCACAAGGTTTCCTTTGTTGGCTTGTGTCAGATGATGACCATGGAGCCAGGAAAGCGTTAAGGCCTAAACCATGTACCCTCCACGTTATCTTTACTGATGGAGATCCACAAAGCTGAGGTCAAGAAAGGACAAGATGGCCGAAGGAAGAGTTCATGGGCAGCTAGGATAGCCCTCTTTTGGCTCTGATGAACGGCGTGAAATGGAAAGAAGTCTTAAGAGCGGAACTTTGAAGGACACCAAGGCCAAAAATGTAACCTTTGCCTGATTAAGGGTCATTTAAGTATTAAAATGCACTCATGCATGTGCTAATAAGCTTACTGAAGTACATGCTACCACATGGATGATATATCACTCAGCTCTCTGCTTAGATCATGCTATACATAAGGAGGAGAAGATTGGACTGTATATAAGGAGGGTAGAAATTTCAGCTAGTGTTGGGTGTTAGGATTTTTCTTTTTGTTTCTTTCCCTCATGGAATTTCATCCCATGTGTTGCTAGGAAAAATAACTACCAATACTTAAGGAAAGAAAAGATGTAGCTGGGTGTCACAACATTCCATTGAAATGGCCCTGGCTTGGGACAGGTTGCAAGTGATAACAGGAAGAAATGGTGGTTGTCCTAGGGTGACTTTATAATGCTGGTATCCCCATTCATCTGTTTAGCCCAAAAATAAGTTTTGCACCTTTAAGACTAGTTCTAAAAGCAAAGAGGAGAAAATAAAACTGCACAGTTTGTTTTCAGAAAGTACACTCACTCCCGCATATTCCTACTCCTAGACTGTGTTGTCTGCAAATGTACAGATGGCGAGACAGAGCTCGCCTTTGTTTTTAGTTAGTTTTTAGCTAACTGAAGCAAAGAAGTTCCACAGACTGTAGTTTTTCTTTTTCTTTAGACCTGTTTAAACCTACTCTAAACTAAACACCCAAAAGAACACCAACCGCTCACACTTGTAGCCCACCAGGCCGGGCCTGGGCCCCAGCATTTCTAATGCCAAAAAGACTAATAAAAGACTGAGTAAGCTGAGCTACAACCTACAAAAGAGACTTTCTAAGTTTGTAATCTCTTTTAGAGCAGCAAGAAGTTTTATTGTTTAATATTATTCATTTTTTTATGCTAGCAAATGCTTTACCTATTAAATAAACAGAGTTCATTTAGAATTTTTAAAAGTTTAATGATAATAGGATAAAAGAAGGACAATATTTCCAGCTCTGGGGTGCTTTTGATGAATGGCCAAAGAGCACACCAAAAATCTTTAAATCGTGTTCTCTATATACAGTTACATCGGTTACATGGCTGGGGTTACATGCATATTCATTAGCTTACACATAATTTAAACATTCCCGAGAGCTTTTGATGTTGCAGGGGCTCTTTGTGTTTATGTTTCCTATCCTTATAAGTCCTTCTTTAGGTTTCCTATCCTTATAAGTCCTTCCTAGACTTATTTGTATGACATCCTGAGATCAAGTCAATAAATTTTATTCCTTCCTGTGACTTCATCCCTGTTGTTTCACACTTTTCTGATAAGAGGAGTTAACAAGCTCTTCCCCAGTCTCCTCTGGTGCTCTGTCTTGTGTTACTGTTATCTTATCACTTGGATGGGTCAGTCAGTGGAAGGCCTTGCACTGTTTTTCTTAGTTACACAAAAGCCTTTTCACATCTTATGTTTTGCTAAGGTCTATGATACAATACATTCATCACACTATTATTTCTATAAGCGATACATAGATATTATATTCATTACACTACTATTTCTATGAGCAATACAGTACATACTTAAGCTGATGGATTATAGTACAGTATAGTATAGTATAGTATATTAAAAAGCAGCTAAAAAGAGTTATAATTTGTACCATATCTAGATACTTATGATCAATAACAACACGCAAAAGCTAATATATAAATGCGAAAGCCAATATTATCTTGTAATTTTTAACAATCCCTTCTCTTTGCTTTTCTTACGGTATTTGGCTTGAGCTACAACTTTTGAACTTCTGTATTCTTGGTATACTGATACCTTTCACAGATCTTAAATGCCTCGTTTTTATCATCTTTTACTTTCTCAATACCATAATTTTCTGCCTTTGTCCTATGGTTCTTGACTTTGTATTGGTGGGTACTTGTAGCAGGCAGGGACAGGCGTTTCGCAAGATATCGGGATGTCACGCGGAGATGCAGAAACCTCTCTCCCCCCTCTGTCCCCGATAACAATCACCCTTGGAATGTAGCCAAACTTGTACCCCCTCTAACATAGAAATACCAGTAACTTTCCACTGCTTGCTAAGCATCGTACGACCCCTTTCCTGACGTAGAGAAGCCCTATCTATAAAACCCCCTGAACTGTAACATTAAAGGCCTTTGACCGTCCACCACATTGGTGTCTGCGTGTGTCACTGGCCCGAGTGACCCATGAGGGAGTTGGGTTGCCGTGCTGTATTCTTTGAAACCAGGTCACCCCTTACCGCTACACACACCTCTAACAAAAGGAGTAATCTTTAAGAGCAATAGCTTATTGCATATTCATACACTTCATACATGATGCATAAATTCTTATTCACACACAG
>NW_005054820.1:32009-48361 GCF_000277835.1 Geospiza fortis
CAGGTCAATATATTTTATTTCTTCTTGTGTCTCCATCCTGCTGTTTCACATCCTCTGATAAGGATTTAGCATGTCCTCCTTAAATTTAACATGGTATTCTCTAATTGTCCTCCAGTGCTCTGGTTTGTGTCACAGTTGTCTTATCACTTGGACAGGTTGGTCAGTGGATGATCTTTCACTGCTTTTAGTTACACAAAAGCCCTTTCTTTCCTTATGTTTTGCTAACGTCTATATCACAATACATTCATCACACTATTATTTCCATAAGTGATACATCGATATTATATTCATTACACTACTATTTCTATGAGCAACACAGTGCATACTTAAGCTGATAGATTATATTATATTAACAAGCAGTTAAACAGAGTTATCATTGATGCTATTTCTAAATACTTATAATCACTAAGAAAGTGCATAAGCTAATACATGCGAAAGCCAATATTATCTGGTCATTTTCTACAATCCCTCCTCTTTGTTCTTCTTACTGTATTTGGCTTGAGCTACAACTTTTGCACTTCTGCACTTTTGGCATACTGATACTTTTCATAGATCTTAAATGCCTTGTTTTCATCATCTTTTTCTTTTCTCAATACTATAATTTTCTGCTTTCGTCTTAGGGTTCCCAACTTTGCATTGGTGGGTATTGTCATTATTTGCATGTTTTGGATCACATAAGTGATTAATTGAATAAAGCATGGGATCAAGCATGGAAGAAAAATTAGACCTGTTATTCTACATAGCACTAAAAATTTCTGGCCATCTTCCACCAGAATATTCGAAAAAAATCTTCTAACCATCCTTTATTCATTATAGATTCCCATTTTTGGAGTGGCACATGGACTATTTTTCAGATGTTTCTGACTATATCCAAAACTGCATCCCCATTATCATCAATTTGTAGACAGGAATCAGATGTGTTAAACTGTCCGCAAACCCCTTCTTCTTCTGCTAACAAATAGTCTAGCACTGACTAATTTTGATACACTGCAGCTCTGGTTTGCCTTTGCTGTTTGACTACTAATTCCATGGCCGCAGCCCTTTCATTAGGTATGATTTCTACAGCTGCTTGGAGTCTTATGATGTGATTTAACATATAAATTGGGGTTCGATATCCCCAACTTCCATCTTGTGCCCAGGTAGCTGGACCATATGTCTATTATCCATTCAGGTGGCCACTCTTCATTGCCCCACTTTTGGTATACCCAATTTCTCCAGTTAGTTCTTTCTTATTCCTTTTTAAGGCATCGTATACCAGTATTCCCAAATCATCTCCATCTTGGTTTGGTAACAGGAAAAATCCTGGTTGTATAATTCCCAGAGTGCAACTTTCTTTCCATAGGGGACGAAGTTTTGGATAAGCCCTTTTCCCACATATCCAGAATAAGCTATCAGGTGCTTTCTAGTATTCTTTTCTCTGGTTATTAATGTTTTCCCAAAATTTAGATATTTCAGGGATCCCATAATAGGGATTCTTCCCAGGGTCATTGCCTCGGAAATGTTTAATTTCCTTTTCATATTTACAATTTTTTTTTCCTCTCCTGGGTCCAATATTGCATGGGTTTTTCAGGGATCTACCATGTGAAAGTTCTATTATAAACTTTATACCTTTTACAGGAAGTTTGTCCTACATTATCTATGAATTCTTTTCCCAAATGTCAGAGGCAGTCTTCTCCTAATGTTTCTGAACTTAATATCCACCCCTCTGGTTGGTTTCCTCCGTTTATGTTGGTCCTATTCCATTGAAGAAGTTCGACCAGGCCCATGTTACTACTTTTCTATGGCCACCCTTCAGACATTAAGCCCCCCCCTAGCAGTTAGTAACATTCAGTTCTTTGCTGATCCCAGATCTACAAATAAATTCTTCCCTAAACTTGGGATTTCTATCTCAGCTTCTATTTGTTGTTTGAGCTTTTCATAGAAATTTTTGTGTGGAGGTTGCTCTGGCCTTTTTATAAACACTTTACTAAATAAGGTGTCTCCTATTGGTGTTTTCAGAATATTTTGCATCAATTGCAGGGGGTTTGGGGATACTAATTGTTCTTTCACTAAGTCTCCTTGAATTCCACCCCCAAGAGCTCTTTCAAAACAAACCCATTTCTCCCCTTTTGGGCATACACTGCCTTGTCTTGTACTGCTCTGTCCTAGGTTTTCTGCAACCCAGAATGTTTGCTCTGCATGTGTGTACGTGTCTAATTTGGATGAGTCATAACAGTGTGGGTCAACAAGGGTGTGAGTAGTAAAAAGAGAACCTATATAAAGCAACTGATAGTATTTGTGACATGTGTTTTCAAGATCCCCAAGGGGGAGAAGACTAACCAGGAGTATTAGGAGCCTAGTATAATGTGTACCCCCACCTTCCATGCTTGATGGGATTGCTGCCCACAGCATGAAAATATGATCTTCTTGGTGGCGAGTACAGTGGTTAATCTGGTCTTGCCTCCTTATCTCCTTGTCACAGAATTACCTATGTCACCTGGTTTTCTTATATTGTGGTTTTCTGTAGTTTCTTAAATAGCCAGGCCTTGTTGAGTTCACTCTTGGAATAGGGTCTTATTACCTCCCCATCATATGGAGTAGTTGTCTGCATTCAAAATATGGTCCCTGTTTTTGATTTACTACAGCTTCTCATTCAGCTTCTAATAGTTCTTGAGTATCAGGGAGCATCCATTCAACTCCTCAACAAAGTGTTAGAATTGGAACTTGCCCTTGATTAATATTGGAGCTTTTCCCTTTATCTTGACAAATTTTGCAACACGCTTGCCGCCTGGGCGAGCTACAACGCCAGAGCTGACCGCAATTTTTACACTGACATTGTGCCCAACTTGAGTGTCTCATTCCAGGATGCTTTAACTAGGGTATGTGATCAGGAATATCTCAGCAGAGAGGGCTAATGGCTGTTCTTTCTGCACATCACAGGCAAAAGCAAAAACTCTAGGATTATTTATGGACCTGGTGTTTGTTAATCTGTATATACCTGATCCCCCTGATTGGTAAGGTAGTAAACCACTGCCCCAGAGTTTGGGAAGCTTCTGGCCTTTGGGAATACAAAAGAATCGATAAAGCCCATGGGGAACTCCCTCCCAGTCTGGATTGAAATGTGGTTGCTCGCAGTCTACTTGCCACATTGAGTTTGTGTGTTCTGTTTTAAATTGTTAGTCCTTCTGTGGAAGTGACCATTTTCCAGTCACAGGGTTCTCTTACTGGTCCTTTTATCCTGCTAGCGTGAGTCTATCCTCGTTCTGCAGTTCATACAGCCGATTTGGTGGTTAGCAGCACCTGAAAAGGACCTTCCCAGTCGGGGGTTAAAGGTTGGTCTTTCTATGATTTAACCATTACCCAGTCCCCAGGATTAATGCTATGAATTTTGAAATCTAGGGTAGCAGTCTGAGGGATTCTTCCCTTTTCCTGGAGTTCCTCTAAAGTTTGTGCTGTGGACAGGACATATTTCCTGACACTGTCCTCCCCTTCTTCATAAGTGGCTATACTATTGGGCAAAATCAAAAAAGGTAAACTAAACATCATTTCATAAGGTGAAACTTTTAAGTCTGATCTAGGCTGTGTTCTACTTCTTAACAAGGCTAGGGGTAGGCACTTGATTCATGACATTTGGATTTCAATCATAAGCTTTGTTAGAGTTCTCGTGAGAGTTTGATTCATCCTTTCAACCCACCCCGAACTCTGTGGATGCCATGGAGTGTGTTATTCCCACTTTATACCTAAAGCTTGGACTACTTGCTGTAGTATTTTTGAGGTGAAATATGTCCCTCAATCTGAGTTGATGTGATTTACTCTTCCATACTGGAGAATGATTAGTTCTAGAAGAGTTTTTCATACCACATTGGCAGTAGTTTTAACTACTGGCACTGCCTCTACCCAATGGGTTAAATGATCTACTATTACCAACAAAAATTTCCACCGTTGCACCTGGGGGAGTTCAGTGAAATATACTTGGATGTTTTGAAAAGGTCGCAAGTCTAATTCTCACCCTCCTTGATGGGCTTTCCTCATGACTTTTTTTGTTTACTTTTTGGCACATTGCACATTTTTCAGTTATTTATTTGGCTATTCCATAAATTCCCATGCAACCCTAGTTTCTCAGGAACTGATCACTCAGTGCTTGGGTACCCCAGTGAGTTTTACCATGCATGCTTTCTAATATTTTCCTTGCCAATAGTTTATTTAATCTCTGCCTCCCATCAGATAACACCCACTTCACTTCATTGTTCTTTTTTGCTCCTATTCTAAGGAGATTCTCTTCTTTGGTTTCACTGAATACTGGTATATCCTGAATTTCTCCAGTTGGGTCAGTATCATCATCACCCGATTCAGCTGTATTTTTAGCTTCTAAGTCAGCTAAGTTATTCCCTCTTATTTGTAAGGTGGTCCCTTTCTGATGTCCCTGAATATGCACAACAGCAATTTTCTCTGGCAACTGTAAGGCCTCTAAAACATCTGAGTCTTTCATTAATTAATCCTTTCCCTTTTGAATTTAAGAGTCTTCTTTCTTCCCAGATTTTCCCAAACATATGCACCACCCCGAAGGCATACTTAGAGTCAGTATATACAGTCCCCCTCTCTTGTGTCAATATTTTGAGGGCTCGTTTCAAGGTGTACAATTCACATGCTTGAGCTGACCAACTGAGAAGTAACCTTCTTTTTTCTATGGTCACTAACTATTGGTTTCTCTGGGTCTGGATTAAAGGCACCTTGAGATGGTAGTTCATGTTTGGACTCAGGTGTTTATTATTCTTATCAGTAAAACAGTCTCACAACCATGAGTTCAGCAGCCTTTCATTAGCAAGGCCCAAAATGGCTAACTATCTCTTGTTACAAAGTCTTTTAAGACTAAACTATCCAGTTAAGAACTGACACCTAGATTATTTTCCCTTTTAACCCAATAACTGATCCCAAAGAGCTGCAGTGTGGACTTTTCTGCCCAATTACAAAATGCCACCCAAACCCATGAAGAAGAAGGAAGAAGGAGGTAAAAAAGAACAACCTGCCTCCACCCTAAAACCTCCATCTTGCTTCATATTTATTTCTATATTCTAAAACCCCAAACTTTAAGTTTTCCACCCTGTGATACTACACACTTCTAACCAACTACAGACCCATAATCCCAGTGCTATTAATCAATTTTTGAAGCCTTCTCCACAGCCTCAGGTCAATTGCAGTGTTCTCTTGTGGGTCTGTGCCTTCAAGCACAGAAAGTTAAAAATTCTCAGCATCCAGGATTCCAACAACTAACCATCTACTATAGCATATCCTGACATTCGCTGCCCCTGAATCACCCTTGAGGATCTGTCGATGTATAATTGTTTCCCCCCCGTAGGAGTTGGTCTGTCAAATCCTCTCTCACTTTGGTCTGGTAATTTATAACTTCTAAGCAATCATGCACTAGTTCTTTTACTGATACCCCATACAAAAATTGGGCAGGATTGAGGTGCTTATCTGTAATTAGTTCTAGGTCATCTTTATCTATCAAAATTGCTTCATATTTTAACACTCGAGAATCAGTGAGCCACTTTTCAGCTTTCTGGTTCAAAATATTTCTAACTGCATGTGGGGTGTGCACTTTTAATTTCCCCCAAAAAGTCAATTTTCTACTTTCTTCTACTAATGGGGCAAGTTTGTCATACAGGAATTTAACAGCTTGGGTGTATCCTTCAATCTATATTGTACAATATCCTAATAACCCCAAGAGTTTTCTGATTTCCTTTTTAGTTTTTGGTTGGGGGAGTGAAGTTATTCCTGTGATCTTTTCAGGATTTAATAGCCGGCTCCCCTGGCTTATTATATGCCCCAAGTATTTTACTTCATTCTCTACAAATTGGAGCATTTCTTTTGATACCCAAAGTCCCTGGTTCCCCAAAAAGTTTAGTAATGATATGGTGGATTCTTGGACCTTTTCCTCATCCTCCCCTGAGAGAAGTAAGTCATCAACATATTGGATAAGTTTTACCTCTGGTATTATGGGGAAACATTGCAGTACTTCTAAGGCTTGTCCAAATAAAATAGGGGATTCAGTAAATCCTTGGGGCAATTTGGTCCATCTGAATTGTTGCTTTCTCCCTGTATCAAGATCTTCCCATTCAAAAGCAAATATATCCCTTCTTTCCCCTGCGAGGGGACAAGCCCAAAAGGCATCTTTAAGATCTATCACACTGAACCATTGGTGTGATGGAGGAATTTTTCTTAACAGTGTATAGGGATTTGGTACTACTGGACATCAATCTATAGTTCTTTTGTTTACTTCTCTCAAGTCTTAGACAAGCCTATATGTCCTGTTTAATTTTTTTTACTGGTAGTTTGGAGATATTGTGGGGAGACATGCACGGCTTTAAAGTTCCATCTTTGATTAATTATTGAATTACAGTTTTCAACCCTTTTCTCCCTTTGAGAGTGGATATTGTCATACCCGAATAGGGCAGTCTCTGTTGATTATTTTAATTACTATAGGGGTTATGTTTAACTTACCCCTATTTCTAGGTTTGGCCCAAACTACTTCTTCAATCTGCTTTTCATCCTCTTCTTTTAACCTGAGGAGTTTAACTACCATTTTATTCTCCTCTGGAAGGACACCTTTGCCTAATTGTACTTGTAAGTCCCTTCCCAGCAGATTGCATCTTGCCCCTGGTACAAATAAAATGTCTCCCATCCCTATCTTGTTGGTTCCTTCAAATACCACATGTTTTATGACTGCCGCTCTAAATCCTTCCCCTTTTGCCCCTACTACTTGAATTGTGTCTTGGCTTTTCTCACACCCTGTTGGGATTTTACACATACATGTCCTCTCTGCCCCTGTATCTACTAAAACCTCAAATTCCTCCTCCTGGGGGCTTACTTTTAAAGTTATCAAGGGCTCCTGCTGATATTTTGCCCCCAGGAGATAGAGCTCCTGATCCCCCAATTCATCTGTTTCTTGAACTTCCTTGAAAACTTTCAGATCCTTTTTTCTCTGTGGGCAGTTTTGTCATAAGTGTCCAATTTTCTTGCAAAAATGGCAGATTTGGTCTAGATTATTAAATTCTCCTTCTTCCCTTCCAGGGCGTCTCTCCTAGGGAGCTCTGTTCCCCTTAATTTCCTCCTGGCCCCCCTTGCTGTGGCCTGACTGGGGCCTCACATCCTTATAGGAATGAGTCTTTGCCCAGTGATTTCCTTTGGCAATAGCAGCTGCCATTATTTTAGCTTTTGCCTTTTCTTTCTCCTCATCCCTCCTTACATATACCTTTTGGGATTCTTTTAACAGGTCATTTAATCCTTTGTCTTGCCAGTCTTCCAACCTCTCTTTCTTCTTATGTCTGGCTAAGCATGTGTGACAAAGGTCACCTTTAACAGAAGTTGTCCAGTTTCTGTATCGGTGTCCATTCCTGAATACTGTCTCTTATTTATTTTTAACCTCTCCAGCCATTCAGTTGGAATTTCCTCCTTCTTTTGATGTTCAGAAAAAGCCTTATGGGCATTTTGATTTCGAGGAGCGGCCTTTCTAATTCCCTTAATGATTAATGCTCTGTACTCTTCCATGTTTTCCCTACCCCTGGGAGTATTGTGGTCCCACATCGGGCGCTGTGATGGCATCTTCTCCTCCCCAGGGGGTCTGTTCACATGTTCCCTCTCCCATATCTGTATCCCTGCTGCCTGGATCATTTGCCTCTCTTAGTGTGTAAACAAAAGTCTTAGTATAGACTGCATTCCATCCCATGTATAAATATTGGACCCTAGGAATTGGTCCACTTGTTCTGTTAATCCAATAGGAAGGTCTTTTAATTCTTTTTAAAGGACCTTACACCAGAGGAATTAAGTGGGACAGTTACAAACCCAATTCCCCCGTGTACCCCTCCCAATGGAACTTCGTGGAGTGGGTATAGTGATACTGCTTGGTCCTCTATTTTCAGCTCTTCCCGCTGGGTTACTCTCCCCCTGGTATCCTGGCTGGGTCCATCCGGGTGTGGAGGGGGTGCATTGGGTACTGGCAGATATGGAGGAGGGAGACAATCTAAGGAGTCCTGTCAGCAATGGAGAGAGATGGGGAGACTGACTCGATGATCAGAATCCAATTTTATTGTGGAATACAAATGCTTATATACTGTTTTAGGGAGACTAGTAATGTGTAGTACAATGATTAGGCTAAAATCACATACACAAACATGCATATAACAACATCTCTTGCTTGCAGAGTTTAATTAGATTTTCTTTTTCTGGTAAATCTATCTGATTTAATCTTCTTGCAATCTAGGTCTAATTTTCAAAGTTCTGTCTGCTTTTGCCAAGGCATCCTGTTATCAAATCTCTTATGTTAACCAGGTCCAAAGTCCATTGTCTGTCTTGTCCCCCAACATTCCAACATGTTCGCCTTTCCTTTCAACCAAAAATACTCCTTTAATGGCCTTATTAATTAATCTCTGCACACATTGAAAGGTATCATGATTAATACAATTATTATCAAAATTATCACATACATACCTATCCTAAAAAGAATATTTTAGTTAAAAACTCCAGACACTAAAAGGCGCAAGCCTGATCTTTATAAACTAAAAACATTCCTGATGGCAGCCACAGGGGGGGGCATTGCCGGATTTAGAATGACTGCCAGAAGTGTAATTGTACCCAAAGGCTTGATTCTTATACCCAGGGTGATAGGGAGAAACATCCCAAACTTTAGACTGATTTGTTCCCATGTATTTAAAATTTACACAAAAATTCAATTTCACAGAACCCAGGAACTCTAATTCTTGGGGTTCCACCAAGGGTGTTTCAGGAAGGTATGGGATTACAATTTGATATGATTTGATTTGCTTCCAAAAAGTTTTTTCTTTTTTTGTAAAATTCTGGAGGAGCTATATATCCCCCAATTTTTTGTTTTTTAATAACATATGTGTTTCTCGGTATGAACATAAAAGTAACATAAAAGCATAACAATATGTAACATAACAATAAACTTATACTACGCAAAAAAATCAGATAATCGATACAATTAGTAGCACATGAAAAATAGAATGGTGGTTTTAAAAAATTGAGGTTATATTTTCCTAGACATATATGACATTAAAGCAAAAAAGTAAAAAAAGAAAGCATTAAATAACTCATAAAATTGTTTCTCATTCATCAGTACTACTTATAAAAAATAGCAAAAATTGTTCTTATTTCTATAACAAAATAGCGCCATATTGTAATTGAAATTAGCAAATTTTAACGAAATTCATTCAGACTTTATGTCATTCACTTGTATAGCAAAGGAATTATAACTCAAACTCAAAACTTCAACAAACTTAAAATCAACTTCACTAAAACTTAACCTTAATAAATATATCTAAAAGAACTTAACATCACTGAGACTAAACAAAAATCAATCTTAACAAGAATTAACTTATTTAAACTCTATTATTACAAATAGGTTACTGAAATTTTGTCATATAACAGTTAAACATCAAAACAAACAACATGCAAGTAAAGAACTGTACTGAAATATTTACAATAAAATTACGTTGTTAGAATTATGGAGTAGAAAGCAAGCACTTAATAAAGCTGACAGTGAAGTTTATATATTAATTATAGTTAGGTCTCAAATAAATACTGCAGATAAAGTTCAAGGTTTGTCCTAAATGTGAGCTAAAGAATCTTGCATTTATTACTTATCTAATTACGCTCAGTGAACTATGCAGGTTTGCTATATTACTAATATGCAAAAAGACACTACCTGTATACAAACACCTTTGAATTTTTCTAGTAACAATCCTATTAAAAATGACAAATCAGAATTCAATTCAATTGTGAATTGATTAGAAGGTAAATTTTAACACTGGCTGGTGCCAGGCGGGGGTGCCGCACCCCCTGCAGCAGCTTTTAAAGATTGTTTGTAGGATAGATTTAAGTTTGTCTTAATAAGAGTAAGGGGTTATAAACACTGAAGGTTAAAACAAAAAGAGATTTCGTTATGTTATAAACGGGAACATACTTCTGGAACGAAAGTGATTTCAGCTTTTATTATAAGGCCTAAAGCATGGGGGCCCGCGGGTCGAGCAGGAGCATTCCGGACAAGCGAGGATGCTGCAGAGCCGGCGCTGGATCTTCCTTTCTTGAGCAGGGATGTTCCCGATGTTCCAGGTGGAGCGGCACAGTCTCACCGACTCGGATGCCCCCTTTTTATACTGTTTTTTGTTCCTTTGAATTGGTTTCTGTCTGTTGGGATCCTTCATTTGCATGAAGGTTAAGGCGCTGGATTGGCCCTTACAGTTCTGTCCAGGCTGGCTCGTTTTTGCTTGGGGAAGTGGTGCACTTAGGTGTAATACGGTACGTTGAGTACCATATTTCTTATAACTACCCTTTTAACCCCTTTTACAATATAATAACCAAACTTTTTAACAGTACATGCTTAACAATTATTAACTATTTTACAACAGCTTCTAACCTATTTTTGACAGTTATATAGTACTAAATAGCTGTACCGACAAATTCACAACAAAACACATTGTTAAAAAAAAAGGCAAGTAACTGGAAAGTATAACCCGTTTACCAGGGCTAGGTGTCCCTCAGGGCTTTAGATCTGTATCAAGTGTCCCTTTGGTAGCTGCTGCTGCTTCTAATGCTTGAAAGTGCCTGGGGTACTTCTGCCAAGGACTCTTGTGGGAGTGTTGAGTGTCCCGATGACTCTTAGTCAAAATTTGAATGCATAAAAATTTCCCACTGTGTTAATACATCCCTCCCCCCCCAAAAACAGGGGGACAGACAGCACAAAAATTTTAACTGTGGTGATCCGCCCATCAGGCCCTGTTATTTGCACCAAGTGTTGGCTTTGCAGGCTTTTGATATTTCCACCCACGCCAGAGAGTACCTGAGGCACAGTCGTTCGATAATCTTTTGTGGGGTCCAAATTTCATTGTTCCAATTTTGGGTTCTGCCAAATAAACTCCTTTTCTTTCTGGCCAGATCATCATATACTGGGACTCCCAAGTTTGATTTCACACCTTAGGCAGTAAGAAAAAGGATGGTTTATTGCTCCAATTCTGGTCCACCCTCCCGGTAACTTCACATATGCTGTGTTACCACAGATCCAAAATAAATTTTTAGGTGCCTCCCAGAAATTAGAATCTCGACTTGTTATATGTTTCCAATATTTGGATAGGGTTACTATTGCACAGAATGTGTTAATATAATTTCCTAAGCATTCAAACATTTTTTCTTTTTCACTGTATACACATCTACTTTCAGTTTTTTCTATTGACCAATATGAATGGGGGGTTTCTGAGGTCCACCTGGTGTGTGTGTTATTTGCTGCTAGGTATCTTTTAAATGGCGTTTCTCCTAGTTCTATAGTATATGGTTTCCCTTTTCTTGATAAACACTCTTCCCCTATTATTGTTGATTTTAGCTTCCACTCCCCTTCTTTTGAGTACTACTATTACAGTTGAATCTGTGATGTTTGTATGTCTGAGACGTAACACACGACATAACCCCCTTTGGTCATCAGCAAACAGCATCGTTTATTGTGTCTGGCACCCTTTATAGCTCGTTCAAAACTCCCGAGAAGGCTCATTGGTCTATCTTTGTGCCCCCAGACTCTGAACCAATAAGATGCCTGCCCCTTAGGAGAGCTCTCATTGGCTGTGAGCTTCTGTCAATCAGCCCAGAGGCTGCTCCATGGAGCTGAGCTGGGCTGCTTATTGTAATTTGATTAATACTAATGCAACATCTCACCGTTTTGTCTTTACTAAAAATCGTGGTTTGTTCTGTCATCTATTTGCCGGAATCCCTAGCAAACAGGGTGACAAAAAAACAGCATGGTTTTAATTTGCATGACTCGTATATTAGTGAAGGTACAGTATATTGGTTTAGAGTCTGTAGGCAAGAGTTTCTTAGTGTTTAGGTTGCAAATCATAGCTTATTTTAACAACAATAAGCTACTTAACTCCTAAAGTTGTTGAAGAATGTCCAGCTACTAGAGAAAACAATTTGTAAACAGAAAACTAGTAAAACAATTTGTAAGCAGAAAACAGTCTGAAACAGTCTGTAACATGAAAATTAGTTTGTAAACAAAGCTGTAAGTTAAATCTGAACTGAAATTAGAAAATCTTGAAGCCTTTAACTTTGGTATTGTAATAAAAAAACCCTCAAGCTTAACAGATAAGGCAATTTGAAAATGAACAGCCTTTATATGAACTGTTGCTTCAAAAGTCCCAGATTTCTATGAGGTACTTACTTATTGTTTTGGTTACATGGCTCGTTAAGGTCTGTTGGAGTGACATCTGGCTGGTGCTGTCTGTGATTTTGAGCAGGATGCAGGGCAGGCCAGACACATCTGGCAGGTATCCAACGTGTCCCACTGTCTGTTGAAACGCACGCATATCCCCGTCTCCAAGTAATAAGATCCCAGGGACCTCCCCATGTATTGGTGATGAGGTCTTTCACCATTACCTTGGGTTTAGGTTTCTGAATGTCACTAGACGATTGTAGTGATGTATTGGAAATAATTACCAATATAGACGGATGGGACGTGCCTGGGCTTGTGTGGCCCTTGCTGCTTGATCAAAAGGCATCAACTGTGGTGTTTTCACCTCAGAGACACTTTTGGCTATCTGGATGTTGCAGCTGGGCGCTTGGAGGCATGTCCAGAGATGCAGGAGCTCAGTTTTACCTTGGCTGAGAAGCTTTAAGGCAAGGTGAAGGAAAGGAGTCTGTTCTGCTTGAGGATTTTGATCCAGAGCTGTATTCCTGGCCCACAGGCCTCTGAATCCAGTAACAGCTCCAACAGAACTCCCCGAACTGCATGGTTGCTGTTCCTTTTAACCCCGGGGAGAGGGAGTGGGAAGGGGCATGAAGGGCTACCAACCAGGTGCGGGGGGGTGGGGGGGAGGAAATCTTAAGGGACAAATGACACCTGGATGGCCCAATGTCCTCCAGGGGTGGAGGCATCTTTTGAATTCTGCCAATCACTCAACGCCCTTCTGGAATGCCAGGACTGACAGACAGCGCTCAGCAGGGGTCAGGGTGGGGGAAAGGAGAGGTGATTGGCACCTGGGAAAGGACCGGGATAACTGAGGCAAGCTATGACATCACACCGCAACAGTGATGAGAAATGGTTCAGTATAACCAGGTTCTGGGATTTTTCCAATAGTGTTAAATGATTTAGCATGTATATGGCTTTAGTTATTCTGCTCTGTGGGGTCTCACCACACATACCTCCCTTTTGTTAATTGAGTATACCCTTTAAGGCACCATGTGCTCTTTCCACTATGGCTTGTCCAGTTGCTGAATGGGGGATACCGTTTTGGTGTGATACACCCCAAAGCTGTAGGAATTTTCTAGTTTTCTGCAAGATGTATGCTGGCCCATTGTCAGTTTTGATGGTGCAAGGGATACCCAAAGCTGCAAAAGCTGATTGCCAGTGTGCAATGGCATCTCGATGTTTTTCACCTGTGTGTACTGTAGCCCACACTGCTGATGAAAAGGTATCAATTGAGACATGTACATATTTTAAACAGTCAAATTCAGGGATGTATGTGACATCAGTTTGCCAGATTTGCAAAGCACACAGTCCACGAGGGTTTGCCCCTATATGCAGTGGTGCAGCATAGCCTTGGCAGTTGGCACAGGTGCTAATAATATTACAAGCATCTGTGTTTGACAGCTGAAATTGTCGCTGTAAGGCTCAAACACCTTTGTGGAAAAATCACGTGATGCCTTTGCTTGTGCCACTGTATCTGGTTGTGGTGCCATCCAAGCAGGGCTAGCTAGCATGTCTGCTCTGGCATTTCCCTCTGTGACAAAGCCTGGTAAGTTTGTGTGGCTTCTGATGTGTAGGATGTAATATGGGCAAATTCTGGATTGAATGGTAAGGCATAGAGTTTTGAGTAAGCTAAACAGTTGTGCATTATTAATTTCTTTTAGTATTGTTCTATCTAATCTTCATGTGATGTCAGCCACATATGCAGAGTCTGTTACAACATTTAGAGGAGTGTGGGGAAAGCGTTGGAAAGCCATAGCTACAGCACGTAGCTCTACTAATTGAGGTGATCCATTCTCATGTCCCTCCAAGTGTCTGCCACTCACCTTCCACTTTCCATGTCACAATGGCCTTTCCCGTTTTCCCAGAGCCATCAGTAAATACCGTAACACCCTTTAGGGGTGTTCGGCTATTTAGGGGCTTTAGAGATAGTGTGGTTTCGCCACTTAGCTTTAGCAATCTATGACTTGGCAAGTGGTAAGTGATTTGACCAGTAAAATTTTGTAAAGCACATTGCAAGGCTGTACAGTTAGCAAGGCTCCATTGAAATTCCTCTTATGTTGTAGGAATAATGATTTGGGAGGGATCTTTGACATTTAATGATTAATTGTCCAGTTAGCTCAGAGACAGTTATTGTGGCTTGGCACCCCCAACGCGGGGAATAAAGAGCCTTGACTCCATGATTGCAGAAGGCTGATCAAATGCTTTATTAAGCTATACTATCCTACATGAAAAACCATACTACTACTATACTAAAGAAAAACCTGTGACCCTTACAGACAGTCATGACACAGCTTTGACCTAATTGGTCAATCAATCCAAACACCATCACCACTGTCCAATTAAGAAATCCCCCTTCGGTAAACAATCTCCATAACACATTCCACATGTGCCCAACAACAGGAGCAGCAAATAGAGATAAAAATTGTTTTTCCTCTTTCTCTGAGCTTTCTCACAGCCTTTCCCAGGAAAATCCTGGGAAAGTTGTGCCTGCTGCTCTTTGTGAAGAGAGCTGCGGCCACAGACGGTAGGTGCCGTCTTTTTTTGTTGGTGAGATAAGAATACCCACTCTAGGATGTGCAAAGGGTCAGGCCAGTGTACGTTCCACTGCCCAATAATACCAGTAATATGAGAGTCAACAATGATAATGAATACAGTGATACATACCTCAGGGCATATCCAGTGGACCTGTCTGTTTGTGATAGCTTGCTCTAATTCAAGAGCAGCTTTTGCCTCTGGGGTTAATTTTCTGGGGGAAGTCAAGTCAGGATCCCCTCTCAGGAGGTCAAATAGGGGTGCTAATTGTGAATTGTTTATTCCTAGGTATGATCTGACCCAGTTGATGGTACCCAAAAGTTGCTGTGCATCATTTAAAGTCTCAGTTTTGGTGGAAAGTCGGATTGCTTGTGGCTGTATCGTTTGGTTCATTATTTTGAGTCCTAAATATTTCCAGGGTGCCTGCTTTTGCACCTTCTCTGGTGCTACCTGCAGTCCAAATTACTTTAATGCTTGCAGCAGGTTTGGCTGAATTTGTAAGAGTTCCCTCTTTGTTTGGGTTGCAATCAGAATGTCATCCATGTAGTGATAGCAGTATGCCCCTGGAAACTGTTCTCTCACTGATGAGAGTGCCTGTGCAATCATATCATTGACAGATACTGGGACTGTTGCGCATTCCTTGTGGGAGTACACACCATTGATAACTGTGCTGGTGCAGCATTATTAATGGAGGGCACTGTAAAGGCAAACTTTGGGATATCGTCTGGGTGTAGCGGGATAGTGAAAAAGCAATCCTTCAGGTCCACAATCAGGATATCCTAGGAGGCAGATATCATTGTAGGGGAAGGCATACCAACTTGTAAAGACCCCATACTTTCCATCACAGAATTGATTTTTCTTAGGTTGTGGAGCAGCCACCATTTACCAGATTTCTTTTTTACAACAAATACAGGGGTGTTCCAGGGGCTCATAGATGGTTCTATGTGTCCTTGAGCTAGCTGTTCTTGTACTAATGAATTTAGAGTGTCTAGCTTTTCTTCTTCAAGGGGCCACTGCAGCACGCACACAGGCTGAATAGTAAGCCATTTCAGAGCTGGTGTGGGACACCTGACGCCCTTTAACACAGTGGCCCCTGTTAAAAATCTGTCCCCACCCGAACTCTGCATGCAGACAAAACATCCCTCCCCCATAGGTTCAGTGGTGCAGCAGTGATGTAAGGTTGCATTGTAGCTGTTTGGCCCTCAGGATTTTTGATCAACACAGGATTGCTCCTCAAGCAGCTCTGTGTGGTCCCTCCAAGGCCAACAACGGCAGATCCCACAGGTGTAGTAGGCCATGAGGAAGGTCATATATTGGCAGAGATGATTGTGACGTCTGTCCCTGTGTCAATCATGCCACTGACCTTTATCTGGGAAGGCTTTGCCTTAGGCGTTGCAACAGTACACTCCATGTTAGGTCTCTGATCTCCCATGACCTGAGTCCAGTTCACCTGGGGCTGTCCTGGTGATGCGAAGCCTTGGTCTCCTTGCTCCTTAGAATCTGCTTTGGGGATATAAGACTTAAAAGGAATGAGTTGTGCAATTTTGGTTTTTGCAGGGATAGTTATGGGTGGAATAGGAGTTGATAACATGGC
>NW_005054820.1:48606-50173 GCF_000277835.1 Geospiza fortis
GTGTAGCAGGCAGGGACAGGCGTTTCGCAAGATATCGGGATGTCACGCGGAGATGCAGAAACCTCTCTCCCCCCTCTGTCCCCGATAACAATCACCCTTGGAATGTAGCCAAACTAGTACCCCCTTAACATAGAGATGCCAGTAACCTTTTTCTCCTTATTTGGTCTTAGAGAGAACACTGCACGACCCCCTTCCTTACGTAGTGTACCCCTACCTATATAACCCCCTGAGATGTAAGAATAAACGCCTTTGACCGTCCACCACATTGGTGTCTGCGTGTGTCACTGGCCCGAGTGACCCATGAGGGAGTTGGGTTGCCGTGCTGTATTCTTTGAAACCAGGTCACCCCTTACCGCTACAGTCATCATGCGTTTCCCTGTTGCGCTTGGTCTCTTGTTTCCCTGGTCCTTGAAAAATTGACCATTAACATGAAATCTGGACCCGCATTCTTTTGTTACGTGTCCGACTCTCCCACATGGGTTACAGTTTGCATTCACACCCCTCTGTCCTTGAAACGTCCTTTGTGGTGTGGACTGTTGTGGACAGTTTGCTCTCACGTGATGTTGTCCACATTTGTAGCACTGGGGAGTTTGTTTAACAGCAGCTGTAATGGTATTAGCTAGCATATCCATGTTATGAGATACAGTCCCAACCTTAGCACATGCATTTATCATATCCTCTAGGGATGGATTTTCTTTTGGTAAGGCATCTATAATCTTTCTACAGTCCACGTTTGCATTATCTCATGCTAGCTGCAGTATTTATTGGCTCCTTGCTTCACTGTTAGATATCTCTTTTTCCATAGCATCTTGCAAACGTTTTATGGACTGCATATATAATTCATCAGGTCTTTGCCTTATAGTTGAATAGCTTTGGGTGGGTACAGACATATTTGTAATTTTTGTTAAAGCTTGCATTGCTAAATCTTTCGCTTGGGCCAGAATGAAGGGGTTCAAACCTGCTTGGGTTTGTGGGTCTTCCATGGGGGGCAGTCCCATAAGTTGAGGGATCCCTGCCTCAAAACATGGGTCCTGCTGTGAAGCTCTTGAATTTTTTAGTCCCTGATCTTCTGCATAAGATCTCCAGCTTGATTCAAACATCATATATTGTACTGGAGTGCAGCGTAATTTCGCAATCTGCTTCATATCATATGGGGTTAGTTCACTAGCAGTTATAAATCTAAGTATATTTGCAGCTGCAGGCAATGCTAACCCATCTTTAGCAGCCAGTTGGCGTAGCTCTGAGAGGATTTGCCAATTAAAGGGAACATATTTGTCAGGTGTTGTCCCACTACCTCACACCACTGGGAATGCTGTAATCGTTCCCCCACCCTGTTGCCAGTTCTCTGATGATGGTGAACACATGGGTACCGAAATTAGTTTAGCCCCTTCTATATCTCCACAATCTATAGCCTTTTGTTTTACCTCTGTCCAGAAGATTACTGGGTCTCGGGTGGGAATGGGTTTTGCTTGGAACATCGAAGGGGCTGGAGCTGGTGTTGGCAGGGTTGCAGGCACTTCCTCAGCTTGTTGGGGCTTTGGTTGTAGCTGCCATGGTGCTGCGGCAG
>NW_005054820.1:50286-58373 GCF_000277835.1 Geospiza fortis
ATCACGGAGGTGGAGCTGCGTCATGCTTACTGGCAGCCCAGCTGAAATGGCGGCGCCGTCCAAGCTCCTGCAGCAGCTGTGCCGGGCAGGCACTGGGTGGCATTTTTGGAATGCCGGCATGGGACGCCCTGGCGTCCCTGGGATCCCTCTGGGCCTCCCCGTCTCCCTGGGCTGTGGGGCCACTCCATGCTGGGGAGCTGTGGGAGATGACTCTCCAGGGGACAATACTGATGCAGGGGGGGGTAGTTCAATGCAGCTCGGCCACGTGGGGTGGCACTGCTGGCCATTGTGTCCTGCCACATGCTTTGAGGGCTTAGAGAGGTGTCCATCTCCCCCAAAAACTCCTCCGGTGTGTTTTCCTCCCCATATAGTTCAGTCTGATTAAATCCAAAACAAGCTTCCATGGTTTTATAACTCTTATTGCATTTTCCTCCCTCTTCGAGGGTGCTTTTAATATAAAGTGACCAGTTCATTCCCAGGTATTAAGATCAAAACTAGTTTCTTTTGTTGTGTCAAATACATGAGGTTTTGCCCATGTAAGTAATTTAAATAACACTGTCATGGTTTGAAAAGACAGGTGTCTGCTAAAGAAGGCAGGAGCCTCCCCTGAAATGGAAAATGTAAACCCTCTCCCTCCAAATTATAATAATTTTGAAATTAAAAGTCTCTCAGGCAAAGATATGGGAATAGGAATAACAATTCTTTACTAAGAAAACTGAAAATACAAATGTAATAGTACAAACATCAACAAAAAACCACTGACAGAGTCAGAATACAACCTGACACCCTGTGGGTCAAGGTATTGGTAGCAGTCCGATTGAATGTTGGCTGCAGTCCTCCTGCGGTGACAGGTGTGGTTGTGTTGGAGCAGTGATCCTGTAGAAGGGTGGAGATTTCCTCTGAAGGTCTGATAGTGGTGTAGATGGGCCTGGTCTTCCTCTGGGAATCCAGTGGAGAAGATAGCTACTCTTCTGGGAATCAAGTGGGAAAAATGCTGTCCTGGTGTCCCAAAATCTCAGATTATATCCAGGATGGAATACTTGGCTCCTCCCTCTGGGCAGAGCATCTCACAATGGGATGATGTAATTTTATGAGTTATGCAGTGACACTCAATGGCCCATTAACAGCAGATGTCTCACTGGAGGGAAGATTGGTTTGTGGCAGAGATAAAGAAAACTGCCCAATTAACAGAAGAAAACTGCCACACCTCTAACAGATGGCATATAGAATACACACATTATCTTGCAAGCTAGGAAAAATGCTTCTTCATCATAGTCTATGTCCCATTCCTTACAGAAAATTTTCCATACCTGATGTTGAAATCCAGGTGCCCATGGTCTCCGGTGGGGTTATTCTTCTATTTTTAACTTCTCTGGTTTCCTTTCCACACAACCCTTTGGCTGCGATTTTCTGCAACCTGTTCCAAAGCATAATCCCTGTAGCCTTTGCTGTGGCTTCTGTGCTCTTTCAAGCCTCTTCCTTTTCCAGCTTTTTCTGGTTTCTCTTCCACACAGCCCTTTGGCTGTGATTTTCTGCAACCTTTGTCTCAAAATTAGCTCCTTCAGCCTTTGCCACCTATTTTTGGGCTCTTTCTGGCCTCTTTCTTTTTCAGCTTTTCGCTCCCTCTCCACCATTTCCGTGGGTCCTTGGACTGCTTGTCCTCACGTCAGGGGATCACCACGTATTAAATTAATAACCCGTGGTGTTCGTATGTCTGAGACATAACACACAACAAACTCCTGTTGATCATCAGCAAACAGTATGCTTTATTGTCCAGGGCTTTCTTTTATAGTCCATTCAAAACTCCCGGGTTGAGACAGGTCATTGGTCTATTTGTGTTCCCCCAGACTCTGAACCAATAAGATGCCTGCATCCTAGGAGAGCTCCCATTGGCTGTGAGCTTCTGTCAGTCAGCCCAGAGGCTGGTTCATAGAGCTGACCTGGGCTGCTTATTATAACTTGATTAATACTAATGCAACAAGGGGGTCCATTAGGGGCTGGCAGATATGGGGGTGGAAGACAGTCTAAGGGGTCCCAATTTTTGTCTTCTTCTAATTTAAACATCTTCACTTCTCCCAGAGAATTTATCTTCCCCCAGCAGGCGGCATAATCCTTTTCTTCTTGGCTGACAGCTTCCTTGTAATTTACATAAGTATTCAAATCTTGGCACATTTCCCTTTCAAAAGACCCATGCAGGGGCCAGAATAAATGGTCTGATCTTATCTCTTCCTTGGTCCACTCGATCATACAAGAATGCATCATTTTGATCTTATTTTTATTCTTTGTGTCAGGGTTATGCTCCCACTGTGCCAATTTTATTCCAAGGGGCTATGAGGAGGTATATCCATTGGTGCTTTCTCTTTGCTTGCTTTATGTTCCATTCTTATTTGTTTGTCCCAGCATCTCCCACACCACCCCAGTGACCTTCCTTATTTCTTAGTTTCCAAGTGAATCTAACTACGCACTCTTTAAAGGTTTTTTTTCTCAATTCTCCTCAGACATAGTCCAAATCCTGGGAACTAAATACCATCTTCCACACACTAATGATCTCTGCCTGTCGTGACTCAGCTTCTGCTTCCCTCCAGGCTTTTCCTAACCTTGGGCTACCTACTTCTTTGTGTCCTACAGAAATTAAGAAATTTATTGCTTGAAATTTGGTTCCCAATTCTGCCCTACAACACTCCCAACACCAGGCACTCCTGCGAGAGACAGTACAGTTCCACCTCTTATGACAGGTTTTACACTCACACAAGACCCAAGGCTCACATCCAGGTCCACAACTCAAACACAAAATTGCACTCATACAAACAACACAAAATCTTTACTATAAAACAAAACGACAAACACTTCACCTTTCTCTGGCTGTCCCAGTCACCCAGGGAACAGAACTGCAGATCTAAGTTCCCCACTCACCTCATACTAATAGTACGTCTCATTCATCCAGCAGTTATACTTGTCAGTCACACAAAATGAGGGACATACACATACACCTCACACACATTTACATAATATTAAGGTACTGGTGTTCTTGAGTTATGTTCTAATATTCCTTTACAAATGCTTATTAGTTACACAATGCCCTACTTCCTAAAAATCGTCTTAAACCCCTCTAAGTTTCCCCAAACTTAAATTTTTTTCCCACTACTGGCATACTTATAAAACCCCCAACCATATAACAACACATAAACGAACTTCAAAGGCCCTTCTGCAAGGTTATTAAAAACCCTGTCGTCAAGCAGAACTAATCACCTTTTTAGATCTCTCAGGCAGTGTTTCTCTACTTAGCAGTTCAACGCTCCAAATCAGCCAAACCAGTCAAGCTTCAAGGATATATTGGGGCTCAGGCCCTCAGCCTCTCGCCTTTTGCAGGCTCTATGTCAACCTTTTAACTGTCCTAACCCTGCAATATAACCTAGATTCCTATAGGCTGTCAGACATGGGTCGAGTACAGTACTACCTCAGAATTAGGATTTCTACAGTCAAAATTACAGGCAATTCCTCTCCCCTTCAATCCCTTAATTCCCATCTTAACCCTAAAGTGTCTAAAGCTTCCCTTATTCCAGGTTCTCAGCTTCTGACATTCACTTCATCCCTTTGCTGGCTGCCCCAGTCGCCCAAGAACGGAAACACGGCTTTATCAGGACTCCTCAATCGCTTTGTGGATCAGGGGCTGCCCCGTCTACATCTCAACCACATACAAACACACCCGGATTCCCCCTGACACTTTTTGGGTTTTTTTAATGGTGTACTCACCCGTCTGAGTCTTCATGAACAGATTAAAAAATTGCTGCAGTTTCTTTGGGCATTTTACCTCCCTTTTCTTTTTTTTTGTCTCTTTTTATCCCACTGACCGAGGGTAAACCCACAGTCCCTCAGGACAGGAGAGTCCTGGGGCGGGCCACTGGAACTCAGTGGGGTGCCCCCCACCCAGGACCCCCTGAAACCACAGGGACTCAGGGTCTCATCTCAGTGGAACCTCCAAAATTGCTAAAAATAGAGTTCAAGATAAAGGATTTTTTAAGTGAAGTTTAATAAAGGATAAAATAAGATACAAAAGTCCAGCACTGGGGTACTTCTGGCAGACAGCCAAAGAACACGCCAGTATATACAGACAGTGTTATTTTTATACAGTTACATCCTGAGATACATGCATATTCATGTGTTTCATACATTATTCAAACATTCTTGTGAACTCTCTGATGTTTTGGGAGCTCCTTTGTTTGGCTTCTTCACACTCTGGCTTATCTGCATGACATCCTGTGTGTCAGGTCAATATATTTTATTTCTTCTTGTGTCTCCATCCTGCTGTTTCACATCCTCTTATAAGGATTTAGTATGTCCTCCTTAAATTTAACATGGTATTCTCTAATTGTCCTCCGGTGCTTTGGTTTGTCAGGGTTATCTTATCACTTGGAGGATTCAGTCAAGGAAAGGGGAACACATGATCACTTTACACCATTTGTTTGGCTACACAGAGGTATTTTAACACCTAGTGTTCAGCTAAGGCCTATAATATAGTATATTCACACCACTACTATTTCTATAAACTATGCCATACATACTTAAACTTATAGATTTTGCTATACTGACAAACAGCTAAATAAAGGTATACATGATATTATATCTGAATACTTATGATCAATGCAAAAACTAATATATATAAATGTGAAAGACAATATCATATTGCAGTTCTCTTTTTTTAACACTCAGAAGCGATAATAGGTACTCAACTGGCAGATGAGGAGGTTCAGAAAGCAGCACTTTTGCCAAAAGTTTCTAAGATCCTTCCTTTGCTCCCTGTGACTCCACTGCTGCCAGAGTGTTGGGGGTTTGACATTGGCCAAACACCAGGGCACCCACGGAAAACTGTTCACTCATTCTCCTCTGCTATAGTTGAGCAGAGGAGGGGGAAAGAAAAAAACCCCAAAAGGCTTATGGGGTGAGATAAGGATGAGGAGAAAAACACTTCAAGGGCAAAACAGGTTCAAAACTTAAGAACTATAAAGAAAAATGTGTTAACAGAATTAAAAGAGGACTCTGCTCTGGGCAGGCTCTGGTTTATCCCAGGCTGACCCGGGAGTGTCATTGTGCTCTGATTGCAGCCAAAGGTGCAAAGCCAGGCCAGTTGGGAACAAGCCCATCCAGCCCCTCACCTTCCCTGAGCCACAGGGAATCCTTTGCCTCTCCCATCTCTCAGTGGCAAACTCTGAGTGCAGCATCATGCAGCATAACCTTTTAAGGATGAGCTGTTCCAGTTTGGAAGCAAGGGTCTTCTATCTCTGGAAGTAAAGGTCTTTTCTCTCTGTTCAAGTTTCCTACTAAATTACAACTTCTCAGCATCCACGTGCTCCAGTGTGAGCACTACTTCTCACAGGCTGCACATGGATTCTGCATCCTCCCCATGCACTTCATGAATTACAGGGAAACAGTTTGTTGTATTATAGTCCTCATTATGGCTTGCAGAAGAATCTCAGCTTCGATGCTCGGAGCACCTCTTCCTCCCCCTCCCTCCGTTTTCACCAACCTTAGTGTTGTTATAGATGAATAATGTGATGATTTGCTCTTGCAATTAAGGGATTAATATTGTGTGAATATTAAGAGATGTATAGTTATGTTACTGTAGTTTAAATGTCCTCTGTTCTCCACATAGTTCCCTTCCCCCCCCCTCTGTATTGCTGTTGTCAGGAAAATTAATCCACAAACATCAGAGGTTTATGTCCAAAAAGGAGAGAGAGGAGTCCTGTAACTTTATTCGAATAAAGGGAGAGGCCATGAGGCATTCCCCTGGGGTCTCTCTAATTTTTGGAAGATGCAGCCTCCTTTTTATCCTAATTTCCTGGCCGCATTTCCCTTCTCTCTTTCCCCATTGACTGAGGTACTTGAGAAGTACAGACTTCCTGATACGCCCGATACAGAAGATTTCCCTCTAATGTATAACCCTCCCTTTTAATTTTTAATTCTTATGGAATTTAGGGGTTTTCCCCATTGTTTATTTCATCTTTAAATGTCCAATTTCATTTATCAGCAAACCTACAGTTTATTTGTAAAAGCAAATATCTTTTTCCATTAATCAATCAGTGGAATCCTTCCCATTGTTTCTTTTATCTCCCAGTTCTAGTTTTATCTACCAGCAGACCCACAGCTTGTTTGTAAAGACAAATCCACCATTCCTCTCATCAGAAATCCTGTTGGATGTTAATTATTTTCTGGAATTGATTTAATGTTTTTATATTAATAAAATAAATTAAGAGTGCATGACAATGGTACTGTATGAGTGAGTTCACCAGTTTTTCAGGTAAGGTTTCGGTATATGTACTTTGATGAGAAGTATATTTCTACTAGATATTGCAGAGACATTTTCATCAAGCAAAGTAAAGCAGAGTATGCTGTCATAGGATGGACTGCTCATAAAAATTGTAAAGTCCCATTGAAATGGAAATTGAGAAACCATGTATAGTCGTGCAAATGAAATGAGAGGGATACAAGAGAGTATTGTTTGGTGTGGTAGTAGCCTCTGTGATTAATGAGTAATGAAATGGTTGACACTCACAATTAAAGGGCAAATATTACGTATATGCTAAGAGAAGTTTTATAGATTCATATTTATGTTCCCTCCCTTTTGCACTGTTCTTATGGGATGGCCGGGGAAGCCAGGGCATTTGGGAGGGTCGGCTCATTACTATGGCAATGCCTGACCTCCAATCAAGGTCAGGAAGTGATCTCCACCACTGGACAGCGAAGAAGAAGTCGATTGACAGAACTTTGGGAGGGGCCAAAAGGGTTAAAAGGCGAAACCTCCATTGTGTGGATGAGCACATGGTGGGAAAAATCCTTTGCTCCCGGTGCCATAGTATTTTCTCTATTCAGTCTTCTGTTGTATTTTTGATAAGGTTTTCATAAACCTTTTAAATTTTTGGAAGTGAGTAGCATTTCTCACACCTCAGACAGAAAAATGAGGCTTGGCATCAAAACTAATATTATTAAGAATAATCCTCCTTTAGAGATAATACCTTTTAAATTTCAGACTTCAAGCCACTTCCAAGGACAGAAAGGTTTATGTCATTCTGAAAAATGGAAACATTTTAAACAAATTAGTGGATGATGTTGGACACTTTGCACAGTATTCTCCTCAGCTATTCTATTTGCATTATTAAGGAAATATATAAAGCCCTATTTTTGGTGTTGATCTCATAATGTCTGAGTGGTTGTGACAACAGTTTACTTTTCATGTACTTGTATCAAAAATTGGATTGCCTTAAGAAAGTGGAGCATGTTTATACTAGGTGTTGTTATGATCTGGTTATTAAAAGGTATTAGAAATGCCTCTGCCTGAATTAAGGTGCAAACAAGACCATGTGAGAAATGATACTCACTTTCAAAAATTTTAAAAGGTTTATTCAAACCTTATCAAAAATACAACAGAAGACTGAATAAAGAAAAGAATACAGCACCGGGAGCAAAGGATTCAGTCACCATGTGCTCATCTACTGCTTAGTGCAATACAACAATCTACAAAATGAATGTCCCGCCTTTTATACCTCTAGCCCCTCCCAAAGTCTTGTTAATCAACTTCTTCTTCACTGTCCAGTGGTGGAAGTCACTTTCTGACATCTTGTTTGGGGGGTCAAGTGCTGCCATAGTAACAAGCTGACCCTCCCAAATGCCCCAAGTACTAAGGCTATCCCATGATAGCAATGCAAGGGAGAGGGGAAACATAACTATACATCTACAAAACTTCTCTTAACATATACTTAATATTCGCCCCTTAATTGTGAGAGTCAACCATCGCATTACTCATCTATAACAACCATATACCAAAGTCAATAGTATGGGTTTTATTTAATAGTAAATATGAGAGAGAGGAAAAGAGAGGGAGAAATTGAAGAGAAGTGAGGGGACAGAGAGTGACAGAGGCAGAAGAAGAGAGAGTATCACTGCTCTTTGGATCCCACTGACATCCTGATGATCCTCTCCAGCTGATCTTCCTGGTGGTGAAGATCCCTCAGAAAGCATAGAATCTGATGGGTTAATATATGCTTAGGCCAGGTGGCAATGTCCAGGTACGTCCCCCCTCGGGGGGGGGAGGG
>NW_005054820.1:58620-65840 GCF_000277835.1 Geospiza fortis
GCATTGCTATCAGGGGATGGCCTGGGTTTGGGACATTTGGGAGGGTTGGCTCATTACTATGTCAACATCTGACCTCCAATCAAGATTTAAGGAAGTAAAACCACCACTGGACAGCGAAGAAGGAGTCAATGGACAGAACTTTGGGAGGGGCTAAAGGATTAAAAGGCGAAACCTCCATTGTGTGGGTGAGCACATGGTGGGATCCTTTGCTCCCAGCACCATATTTTCTCTATTCAGTCTTCTGTTGTGTTTTTGATAAGGTTTTAATAAACCTTTCTAAATTTTTGGAAGTGAGTAGCATTTCTCACAGAGCCTGTGTAAACCTGGCTTCTGCGGGCTGTGGTCTCTCCCACCCCAAATCCAGCCAGAGGTGACTCTCAGCACAGCTGCTGGGTTTGGATCCCTTGTGAATGCATTCCTTTCCCCCAGCCTTGTTTGTTTTTTCCTAGGCCTCTGACTGAAGAATGGGTTACCGTTTATCTAATCTCCAGTCCAAAGTTCCAGTCAGGCATCCTTTAGGGAGGGATGGCCTTCTTTATACAGTTTAAAACTTTATGTCAATGTTTGAGGCATGAACTATTTCAGTCTCTGACAGGTGTCTATCATTTGAATTCATTTTGATAAAATATTAGGTTGATCACTAATAGATCATTTAAATTTTGCTTGCATCAAAGTGATTACTCCATTATTGTTTGTGATTAAAATGTAGAAATATTCATATATGTGTACCCTTCTGTTCACCTAGAAAATGTGTTTGAATGGGAACCTTAATTTACCCATGCGAGTGTTGTCGCCCAAGTAAATGCACAGCTCACATGACATTGCATAGGAGATGGTTTTTGTTCCAATTCTGTTATGTTTCTGATATCTGGTGTTCCTGTGTCTCACAGAAAATCCTTTGTCTTGCAGGACCATAATCCTGAAAGGGAATGCTTTGCTTCCATTTTGACAATTTTTCTAAGATACTGTCTTAGCTGTTCATTATTGAGGCCAAGAGTTATGAAATACAAAGCACTACTCAATGGCTTTGCGAAGATACAGCATTGCATTTATAGTTTGGAGAGCTTTGAATGCTAAAGTATACTTCATTTCTGTATATAATTTCATACACTCCTGTATTAACAGAGGGCACCTCAAAGCAAGCATGACTTAAGTTCCCATGATCCAGAGAAGCACAATGAAGGTCAAGGAAGAGCAGAAATCAGTATAGCAACTACTAATACTGGCCAGGTAAATAGATAATTTTCTATGTTGATAGTATAATTTGTTGGGGTAACAGGTGTTGGTGTAAGGAAAGAGTTAAACAGAGAGCAACAGCAGCAGCTCCAGCAGCATCTTTCTGGACAGTGTGTACCTGAGAGAGAATTGGAAGAATGAGTTTCTACTTTTACATCAACATAGAACTGTACACTCTTCACACTCCTTTACTAAGGCTTTGGAGAGAACAATGGAAAATGTCAGGAGGACAGATTTATTGAAGGACTGTGATCACGTCTGTAAGCTGTAACAAAGAAAAAAGCTCTTAGGAATAACAATATATACACTGATGCTTCCGAATAAAATCTCAGATTCACTGTCTCTCTACTGGTGGGTCTTGTTACTTCATGTATCACAAATGGCGCCCAATTATGTGGGCTTACAACTGCTACAGTGATCCAGCCCTGTGATACATCCCACATGAACCATCTGGTTGTGCCTGAAAGATCACTAAGGAGCTTCTCTTATTGCAGCTATGGATCAAGGTTAGCCAAAAGGGGAGTGGACGGGTAGCATTTTCCTTTAATTATGGGGCAAAGCGCAACAAAATCTCAAAGACTCCATTAAGACTCTCTGTTGCACATTACCAGGGAGCAAGGATTTAAAGTAATATCTCAGAAACTTATATCCTTACTCATTTGGATTCGACAAAACTGTCCTTGGTACCCCTCTGATGGTTCTTATGAACTTAGTCATTGGCAAAAAGTAAGGGAATGCTTACAAACTCATCAGGTTACTCACCATGATGTTCACCCTGATGGTATTGTGACTTGGCATGTCATCTATTCTGCCTTGCAACAATTTAAGAAAGTGGATCATGTCCCCTCTGACGCACCACTATAATCTCCTTCTGAGAAGAATGATCTGGAATGCCAAGACCTGTTTGATCCGGAGCCGGTCAACCCCAACCAAGAACCAGATTTATACCCTCCTCTGACCCCAATACATGTTATGGCAGCCACCACTCCCAGACAGAAGAAATATTACAGACAGCACATTGAAAGGCAGCTACAACCATTTCACCTACTCATCTTCCTACCTATGCCACGTCTCACCTTGCTAATAATTATGAGGACGTTACCCACTGAACCTGAGCCAAAAAGGTTTATACATAGCTGCCACAGAAGAGCTTTACAAGAGAGAGACACTGAATTTTTACAAGCTATGCCTGTAATACATCACAGTCAAAACCCACATCATGAACAGTTGTCCTATGAAATGGTTAAAGAACTAAGGAAATCAGTGAAGGAAAATGGCTTGCATTCCTCCTTTACTCTGAATTTAATAGATGCTATAGCTGAATCGCATACCATGCTACTGGTGGACTAGAAATCTCTTTTTAAAGCAGTTTTACTGGGGGGGCAGTACCGTGTGGTGGATGGAATTTGTAGATTTGGCTCAAAGCCAGGTATTGAATAATGGTAATCAAAATCCACCACATAATATCACGGCACCCCAGCTCTCAGGAACCGGCATGTATGCCACTCGCTGTGCCCAGTTGCAATTACAACCCCAGGCCTGAGACTAAAGCACAACTATTGGGTTGCATGCTCTAAGGAAAGTACCTGATACAAAAATCCTAGAGACAGGATTTGTGGCCATTTGTCAGGGTGCTGAGGAGCCACATATCGCCTTCATCCACTGGTTGCAATCAGCGGTCAGACAGCAAATTGAAATGCAAGTGGCAGCCAATGCTGTTTTAAAATCCCTCACTTATGAAGATACTAATAATGACTGTAAAAAAGCCTTAAATTTAAAATGCAACTGTGCCTATGTTGAACTTGCTGATTATATCAAAGCATGTGCTAATATTGTCTCAGAACAATATAAACCAGAACTAATTGCTACCACAATCGCCCAGCAATTGCAGGCAGCTAAAGTAACTGTTAAGTGCTTTGCATGTGGAGAGGAAGGGCATGATTGGAAACAATGCCCAAAGGGACAGAAAACTTCTAAAATGCCAAATAAACTCTGTCCTCACTGCAAAAAAGGCCTTCATTGGAGTAACCAATGCCACTCTAAGTTTGACAAGCATGGCAATTCTAATAAATACATTTTATAATATTGGCTTTGTGCAAATATTAAAATGGATTCTATACGTATAATGTTAAAGTAATTTTGCTAGTTTTTTTTAATTTTTTTTTTAATTTCTGTTGTTAACTAAACTTAGTAGTGAAATAGCTGATATAGTATGCTTGTGTAAAGCTGTGTGCTTGGTTGGGATAACATCCAATAAATGTATGATGGAGACCTCTGCCAAACTATCAGCACCTACCATCTGGACCAAAGCCCAAACTGGAGGTGATAACAAGAACGGACCAAAATCACAGCCAAGAAATACACATGCTCTAAAAAGGTGGACCCGAGGAGGAGACATGCTAAACAATTCTTGGAACATGTAAACTAGTTTAGGGAAAAGTTTAAATATGTATAATTGTTTATGAATATGCAGTAGACTGGTGCAATAGAAAGGGTATATAAAGGGCGTCTCCTAAATATCAGGTGTGCTCTGGGCAGAATGCCAAGCACCCAGCTGTAAATCTTTGCTTTATTGTCTTTGTCTCCTATTGTCCTTTATTTAACTTGTAAATTTTACCAGGAGAGTGAACCTTGTTTTTCACACAATGCACTCCAAAAGCAGGGAAACTCGAACAGGGGCACAGAGGCCAGGGCCCCTCAACCCAACGGGGCCCAATTCAGCCAACCCCCAATGCAAACTCAGGTCTGGCAAGGGGCACCCTAGGCTCTTCCAGCCTGGACATGGCCATCAGCTCTACAACAGTGTTAAAAGATGCTTCTGTTCATCTATTACCCACTGCTGGTTATGGCCCACTACCATTTCAAACTCACGCTTTATTATTGGGTTGTTCTTCTACCACCCAAATGGGATTGTTTATTTTACCAGGAATTATTGATGAAGATTAAAAAGGGGAAATCAAAATTATGGCTTGGACTCCTAACCCCCCTTGCACTGTGCCTCAAGGGATGCGCTTGGCACAACTCATACCATTGCCAGCAATTGCTTGTCCAGTGCCAATATTGCAGCAGCAATGAAACAATGGGAACTTTGGAAGGACACTTGTTCCTCAGATCTTTTGATCCAAATTAATTGGAACACAACAGCCATTACTCACCTGCCAAATAGACTCTAAGTCTTTTACAGGATTGGGTGATACCAGAGCTGATGTATCCATCATAGCCTGGAAGGAGTGGCCTCCTGACTTGTGGAAGGGGCTGACAGCTGGTCTGTGAGCTCGGAAGAGTTAGTTGAAGAAGAAGCTGATAAGAGTTGCATCTACCCCTGAAAGGAATTCTGCCAAGGTAATTGACATGGAAACTGAGAAAAAGAAAAGATAAACAAAAGAAAACTGCAGTTGGATGTTAGTTGAAAACAGTGGTGGAGACTTCTCTGTACCAATGAACACTGTGTTGATTTATTGTAACCAATGAATAAGTATAAACTTTGTTGGGAATGTATAAAAGACAGCATGCTGTTATAATAAACAGAGAAGCCTTCTGAAATTGTATAGTGTTCCCCTGTGTGTCATGACCATCTCAACAGCGACATCTGGTGACGCCGAATGTGATTGCGATTGGGCTGTGGGGCAAGGTACAGACAGGGATGGGGCCCAGCTGTCTTGGTTTGAAAAGACACGTGTCTGCTAAGGAAGGCAGGAGCCTCCCCTGAAATGGAAAATGCAAACCCTCTCCCTCCGAATTGTTATAATTTTGAAATTAAGGGGGCCTCTCAGGCAAAGATATGGGAGCAGGAATAACAGTTCTTTATTATGGAAGAAAATTTTAAAAATTAAAAAAAATAAAAACAAAAAAAACCCCCAAAGCAGTAACACAAAACAATACTGACAGAGTCAGAATACGACCTGACACCTTGTTGGTCAGGGTGTTGGTAGCAGTCCAACTGAAATGGTGGCTCCAGTCCTCCTGAAGTGATAGATGTGGTTCTGTTGAAGCAGTGATCCTGTAGAAGGGTGTAATCTTCCTCTGAAGATCCAATGGTGGTGTAGATGGACCTGGTCTTCCTCCGGGAATTAAGTGGAGAAGGCAGCTGCTCCTCTGGGAATCCAGTGGAAAAGGCTGCCTATGGTCTTCCAAATCTCAGATTATATCCAGGATGGAATGCTTGGCTCCTCCCTCTGGGCAGAGCTTCTCACAATGGGATGACGTAGTTTAATCAGTCATGCAGTGGAACTCAGTGGCCCATTAACAGAAGGTATCTCCCCAGAGGGAGGATTGGTTGTGGAAGAGATAAAGAAAACTGCCCAATTAACAGAAGATAACAGTCCCATCAGATAGGAACAGAATACATACCCCCATTTCCAACCTAAGACACCAGCATAGCATTCAGGGCAATGGGCGGATGCTACCTGGTCTGGACTGGACTGATTTTCACACCTGGAGTACAGGTGAGCCGCTGGGGACATTATGGGAAATAATTTATCAAGTGAAGAACAGATTGTTGTTGTAGTGTGTTTTTATACTTTGTAATACTTTGAAGTAGTTTTGTTTTTGTATCCCCGTATTTTTCCCAAATGGTTTATCCCAGATTGTACCCCCCTCCCTTTACCTATGTAATCCCTCTCCCTTGCTGAGATCATCCCCAAATCCTCACCCTGGCTCTCTGTCAAACACTCAGCATCCCATCCCCTCCATCTAGAAGCTTCGGTCCAGGACATCGAGTGATTAGCCAGAGGCTAGGGGTCAGCCCCCCAAGCCTTGCCCCATACGCTGTCCTAAATGTCTATCCCTCAGTACCCATCCCTTAGGGTCACTTATTGGTTAGTAAAATGTTATCTACTTTCGGTTTCCACCTTGCTTTAAATGTAACCTTGGCACATCTCCCAGGGCTCTCAGCAGGAGGCCCCCTGAGGTGTAGGAGCTCCCTGGAGCCCCTGAATAAAACCTTGGATGCCAGTGCCCTGCTAAGAGTCGGCCCTTTATCTTCTAACGATGTCTCTAGTGTCTCTTCTGCAGCAAAGGCGACTAGCCTAGGTGCCCTCAGTACCCTTGGGGCACGAGAGAGTGTCTCCCCGCTGTCGGCCGTGTCGGGGTGTGACGGTTGTCACAAGGGGTCTTGGGTGAAGGAAGAGACGAGAAGGTTGACTCCATTATCAGAAGTTCACCAAAGCCTTTGGCCGGCAAGTTACCTCAGTGAGAACACACTCAGTTTTAATGAGTTGCTCTTCTGTGGACGAGACTGGTAGCTCTTGATGCGCCCCAAGAGTCAGCGTCAGGGGGAAGATCACCATCCCAGGACTCCCCTCTTTCCTGTCCTACAGCTGGATTGGTAAGTTTACATTTTTCTTGTTTTTCTCCCCTCTTTGGGAGGGGGGATGTTTCCCTGACTTTATTTTTAGGCTCACCGCAGGAGCTGAGGTTTTTTTTCCTCTATTTTTGGCAGGCTGCCAGCTGCATGCATTTGTTTCTTTTCTCTCACACCCCCTCTCCCCACTTGGGTTGGTGAAAGTTATTTGACATACAAAACTTTAAATCACAGCCACAATGGGTGCCAAGCTTTCTGTATCTCATAAAGGTGTCTATTACCATCTTTTAGATTTTTCTTAAGAGTGAAGAAATCCGATTTTCAAAAAGAGATGTTAAACAATTTGTTAGATGGCTGTTCCTTCACTTCCTCGATGTATCAACTGAAAATATTCAGGTCTTGGCATTCTGGGACAAAATTGGCAATGAGTAATTGAGAGCAGGGAAGTCAGGTGATAAATCTCTGTCAAAGTTTGCTTTTCTAGCTATGCAGATAAGAAATGTTGTAAAATCCAAATCAAAAATGCAGGAACAGTCATCTGGAAGCAATTTGAACACCTCTGCTTCCCAGAAACCCGATTTATCCCCCTCCAAGTTATGTTTTCCCTCTCCTAGCTCACTTTCCTCACCCTCAGCCCCGAGACAGGACATTCTGAAGAAAGCTACACTCCCTAGCTTCCCTC
>NW_005054821.1:0-437 GCF_000277835.1 Geospiza fortis
GGATCTGGGGGTGCTGGTGTCCCCGCCCCTATGGGATGGATGTGGGAGGGTCTCAGTTCGGGGTCTGGGGTCCCGGTGTCCCCTCCCCTATGGGACGGACAGGGGATCCCTGGAGGGGTCTGGGTGTCCCCGAGGGGTCCCACGCCCGGGGGAACGGGGGTTCAGTGCAGGATCTGGGGGTCCCGGTGTCCCCTCCCCTGTGGGACTGACTGAGGGCCCTTAGAGGGGTCTGGGTGTCCCCGAGGGGTCCCGGCGGGGGTCCCACGCCCCCTCCCCGCCCTGCCCACGCACGGCACTTGCTGCGGGGCCGGTTGTTGCGGATGTCGAGGTCGGCGCGGCTGCGGCTGAGCGCGGCCCAGTGCACGGTGTGCAGGAAGCAGAGCCGCCGGTTCTCCGTGATGTACACGCGGCCCGCGCTCACCTCGCGCAGCGAGCGC
>NW_005054821.1:777-1725 GCF_000277835.1 Geospiza fortis
GACGGACAAGGACAGAGGGATGGGGGGTGCCGGGACAAGCAGGGGTGCAGGGACAAGGGGAGGAGGGAATTGGGGAAAATGGGGAATTCGGGATTGGGGGAAAGGGGGAATTCAGGGATTGAAGATGCCGGGGAATGCAGGAATTAGGGAATTCAGGGATCGGGAATGCAGGGATTAGGGAAAGTGGGGAATTCAGGGATTGGGAATGCGGGAATCAAGGAAAACAGGGAGTTCAGGATCAGGGATGCCGGGGAGGAGCGCAGGACACGCGGCAGGGGCTCCTCACTTGTACAGGCTCCGTCCCCCGATGGTCTCGAGGTTGGAGAAGACGCTGAAGTTGTGCATGTGCTTGGGCCAGGACTGGATGTTCAGGTACCCTGCGGGCACACCGGGGGCTCAGGGGGGTCCTGGGGGGTCCCAGGGGGGTCCCAGCCCCCCCGGCCCCCCCTCCTCACCTGTGATCTCCCGCACTGTGCGGAACACGTTCAGCTTCTCGGGGTCCAGCGCCGAGATGTTGCGCCAGGGGTCCCTGCGGGGCCAGAGGAGGGGTCAGCGGGGCTGGGGCGGGGGGCTGCACCCCCTAAACCCCCCCCGAACCCCCCAGATCCCAAATTCCATCCCTCACCCCTCCAGGCCCGTGATGAGGAAGTCGAGGTTGCCCAGGATCTTGGTGCAGTTGATGAAGGTGTCGATGTTGCTGGAATCCACCGTCTGGTATTTGCTGCCAGCGCCGGTGCCCTCGCAGGCTGTGAGGGGTGGGCAGGGGTCGGGGGGGGTCCCACAGCCCCCAGACCCCCCTGGGGACCCTCAGAACCCTCCCCAGCCCCTACCCTTGGGGCACAGCCCCGCGCAGGGCTCGCAGATCTTCAGCCCGTTCTTCTCCACCTCCATCTTGTCGTTGGGGCAGGCGCGCACGCACGAGCTCTGATCCACCACGAAATTATCTGC
>NW_005054821.1:3636-5600 GCF_000277835.1 Geospiza fortis
CGCACAGGCCCGGCCGTTGTCCCTCACGAGCGGCTCCAGGCGCGGGTCCCTCATGATGTCCCTCCACTCCACCGTGTCCACGTGGCACAGCTGCGCGTTCTTCTCGATGTACACCCCCCCCGCCAGGATCTCTGCGGTGACAGGGGGCACAGGGGGTGACAAAGGGTGACGAGGGGGGACAGACACCCCCGGATCCGCCTGGCAGCACAGGGAGGGGATGGCGGCCTCGGGGACGGTCCCTGCCCCGAGGGACACGGTGGGATGGGGACCTCAGAGGGCACAGAGGGGTGGCAGCATCCCCAGCTGCAGTGTGTCCCCTCTCCGTGCCAGTCCCATGGGTGTCTCAAGCCCCCCGTGATGTCCCCAACCCTCCGTGGTGTCCCCAACCCCTGCAATGTCCCCATCCCCACGGTGTCCTCAGCCTCACAATGTCCCCATCTTGCCATGATGTCCCCATCCCCGTGGTGTGCCCATCTCCCCACAATGTCCCCAACCCACCATGATGTCCCCAGCCCCTGCAATGTCCCCAACCCTCCACGATGTCCCCCGGCCCATGGAGTCCCCTCTCTGCGCCAGCCCCATGGGTGTCCCCAACCCCCTGTGATGTCCCCAACTCCCCACGATGTCCCCAACTCCACTGTGTCCTCAATCTCACAATGTCCCCAACTCACCATGGTGTCCCCACCCCTCCATGATGTCCCCGCGGTGTCCCCAAAGTCCTGCAGTGTCCCCAGCCCCCCATGACGTCCCCAACCCCCTGCAATGTCCCCATTCCCGCGGTGCCCTCAACCTTACAATGTCCCCAACCCACCATGATGTCCCCAACCCCCGCAGTGTCCCTAACCGTCGGTGTCCCCAACCCCATGGTTTCCCCATCTCCCCTCGATGTCCCCAGCCCCGCCGTGTCCCCTCTCGGTGTCCCACCTGTGAGCTGGTTGAGGCCGAGCTGGCGCAGGGCGTGCGTGGTGTTGGGGTTGTAGTTGAGCAGCACGAAGAGGGCGAATTTGTCCTCGTAGAACTGCGTGCCGCGGATCACGCGCAGGTTCTGCAGCGGCAGCGCCGTGAACACGTTCATGGCGATCAGGATGTAGCCGGTCACCTCCCGGATGGTCTGCGGGGGGGACAGGGCTCACACGGTGGCCTTGGTGACACACCGTGGTGGCTGTGTCACCCACGCAATGGTCACGTCCTCCCCTTGATGGCCACTGTCCCCATGGTGCCTGTGTCACCTCCAAACTGGCCATGTCCTACACATGGTGGCCATGGCCATGGTCCCCATGGTGGCTCTGAACCTTCAAACTGGCCATGTCCTCCCCTTGATGGCCACATGGTGGACACATGACCTCCAAACTGGCCATGTCCTACACATGGTGGCCATGGCCATGGTCCCCATGGTGGCTCTGAACCTTCAAACTGGCCATGTCCTCCCCTTGATGGCCGCTGTCCCCATGGTGGACACGTGACCCCCAAACTGGCCACGTCCTCCTTTTGATGGCCACAGTCCCATGTCCACATGTCCAACTGGCCATGTCCTGCACATGGTGGCCGCTGTCCCCATAGTGGACGTGTCACCCCCTCAATGGCCATGTCCTTCCCTTGATGGCCGCTGTCCCCATGGTGGACACGTGACACCCAAACTGGCCACGTCCTCCCCTGGGTGGCAGCAGCAATGTCCCCCATGAGGTCCCTGTCCCCTCGGAGCGTGTCCCCCCTCAGTGTCCCCTCGGTGTCCCCCGGGCTCACCTGGAGGAAGGAGAGGTCCTGGGTGTGGTCGATGAGGACGATCTCCAGGTTGCCCATGACGATCTCGCAGTTGTTGTACATCTTGTGCAGGGTCTGGTACTGGTGCTGCGCGTCCCCGGTCACGCTCAGCCCGTTCAGCGTCCCCGCGCACACTGCGGGCACCCACCGTGTCACCACGGGGCCACCATGGTGTCACCGGGGCCACCACGGGGCCACACGGA
>NW_005054821.1:5630-6342 GCF_000277835.1 Geospiza fortis
AGCCCCCCTGGGGGCCACCAGGCCACCCACTGTGTCACCGGGGCCACCATGGGGCCACCAGGGCCACCAGGACACGCACCATGTCACCAGGGCCACCACGGGGCCACCACGGGGCCACAGCACCCCCTGCACGGTCACAGCAATGTCCCCTCAATGCTGGCCGTGTCCTGCACATGGTGGTCACGGTCATGGTGGTTGTGTCACCTCCTCAGTGGCCACGTCATCCCCTTGATGTCCCTGGGTGTCCCTGTCCCCTCCAAGCTGGACATGTCCTGCTCTAGGTGGCCATGGTCCCCGTGGTGGCCGTGTCACCCCCTCAGTGGTCATGATGGCCATGTTGTCCCCTGCATGGCCACTGCCATGTCCTGTCTGCGCTCTCTGTGCCCTCCAAGCTGGTCACGTCCTCCCCTTGACAGCCACCCCTCAATGTCCCTGTCCCCTCAGTGTCCCTGTCCCCTCCATGGTCTCCTGGCTATGGCAATGTCCCCATGGGGTCTCTGTCCTTTCCATGACGTCCCCTGCAAACGTCCCTGTCCCCTCCGTGGCATCCCCCTCACGGTGTCCCTGTCCCCTCCACGATGTCCTTGTCCCCTCCAGGGTGTCCCACCCGTGGTGTCCCTGTGTCCTCCATGATGCCTCCATGGTGTCTCCCTCATGGTGTCCCCTCCACCATGTCCTTGTCCCCTCCATGGTGTCCCTGTCCCCTCCGCCG